>NC_141893.1:14484576-14788220 GCF_030686135.1 Camelina sativa
GGATTGTCAGAGATGGTGGTCTCATGCTTCTTCTCTCACAGCTTCTTCTCACGAAAGAAAGCTTTGAAAGCTGCAAAATCCAACTCTTCTGCATAGCTGAAGAGGATTCAGACGCGGAAGCACTCAAAGCAGATGTGAAGAAATTCCTCTACGATCTCAGAATGCAAGCAGAAGTAATTGTCGTCACGATGAAATCATGGGATATAAGATCCGAAGGAAACAGCCAAGAAGATTCATTGGGAGCTTTTGATGCAGCACAGAGACGAATCTCAGATTGAAAGTAAAAGAGAGTAACTTTGTGGATAACCGAACTTTGTATTATTTCAGCTCAAACTTTACAATTGCCATCAATGGCTTATTTATGCAGTAACCTTAAACCTAGTGTCTCCTGACAGATGTCAACATTAGCTTACACATACAGAATCAAGGGCTGCAAATTGGTTTGATAATATCATAGTTGGTTTGCAGGTTGACTGCTTTATGATTGTTTCAGCCTTGTGATCTTGACACGCGACTACTTTCTTTCCTTCTTTTATCTTGGCTCTATGTGCAATAAACGCAGCTTCCTCCTTTGTTCCGTTTGTTTTGTCTTGGAGTGAAGCTGTCTCTTTTCCTTTAGACAGAGAGATTGTAGCAGTCGATCTTTGAGCACATGCGACATCGTTTTGTATTTCTTGGATTTTGGTTGAAAGCAAATACTCTGCTTCATTTGGTGTCTTCGTCCTTAGTCTGCTATCAGCCCCCCTCAAACTTAGTGTGGGAGGTAGTCCTACACCAAGTTTGCTTCTGAGAAACGCAAATGTACCAAGAGGAAGAGACTTGGTAAATATGTCGGCTATCTGTTGTTCGCCTGGGATGTGAGTGACCACCAAAGTCTTCATGGCAACCCGTTCTCTGATATAATGATAGTCGACATCGAAATGCTTTGTGCGAGCATGATATGCAGGATTTGCAGTTAAGTACACTGCAGAGAGATTATCACAATACAGCTCCGGTGTTTGAGGTAAAGGGATGTTGAGCTCTCGCAGTACTGAACTGACCCATTTGATTTAAGAAGCTGTCTCAGACAGAGACCGATACTCTGCCTCAGTAGAACTTTTGGAGACCGTTGGCTGCTTTCTTGAAGACCATGAGATGAAATTACGTCCAAGATAGGTACAATATCCTCCCACAGAACGTCGTCCCTCTTTACAGTTTGCATAGTCACTATCATTGTATGCCTTAAGATCAAAGTTGGTGTTACGCCAGAAGGTAATACCCATTGTGATGGTACCTTTTATATACCTGAGAATCCTCTTCAGAAGTTGAAAATCTGCAACTGATGGTTTGTGCATCTTCTGACAGACATAATTTACTGAAAATTGAATGTCCGGTCTTATTAATGTGAGGTATTGAAGTTTTCCTGCCAGGCTTCGAAAGTAAGTTGGATCGGAGAATTCTGCCTGTTTTTCCTTAACTCTGTCGAGGTCCAGAGGAAGAGGCGTTGGCATGGGTGAACAATGCTCCATGGCTGCAGCAACGAGTAAGTCCTCTGCATACTTCTGTTGTGACATGAACATCCCAGCTTGAAAATTCTGTATTTGAATGCCAAGAAAATAATGTGCCTGACCAAGATCTTTCATTCAGAACTGCTTATTGAGTTCATCAAGTAAGTAATTGAGGGCTCCCGAGTTATTTCCTGTAATCACCATGTCATCCACATAGAGAAGAAGGAGTATGTTATCTCAATTGCGATCATACACAAAGAGAGATGGGTCTTGCCAACTGCATTTGAATCCAAATTCCAACAAGAAACTGCTGAATTTATCATACCACGCTCGTGGAGACTGTTTGAGTCCGTAAAGAGACTTATGCAGGAGGCAAACATGATCTGGTTTATCCTTGTCAATGAATCCAGCAGGTTGTCTCATGTAAACCGTTTCTTGCAAATCACCATGGAGAAATGCGTTCTTTACGTCCATTTGTTTGAGCTCCCAGTTTCGTACCGTTGCAGTATGAAGAACCATTATGACAGTTGGAGTTCGAACAACAGGACTATACGTCTTTAGGTAGTCAATTCCTTCCTCTTGATCGTATCCCTTCGCTACCAGGCGAGCCTTAAGCTTGTTTAATGTACCATCAGTGATGTGTCTGTATTTTATAGGATTTTAACAATGGTTTTTACACTTGTTTTGAGTCTTGTTAGGTCTTAGTGTGTTTTTAGAGTCTTTTTAATCTTTTGTGAGTCTGTACAGGTTCTAGGCTACTTTGGAAGGAAACTGAGTATTTTGGGGATGAAGACAAGCATCTGAAGCTGATTTGGTGAAGACTGATCGGACTAGCAAGCAGATGGAGCAAACACAGAAAAAGCGTCCAGGATCGGCTGATCCACATTCAGATCGACCGATCCCGTACCCGACTCAAGTTTTCTTTTTTCGGTTTAAACCGACTTTTAGGGTTTTATTTTGATATTTTAGTTAGAGGCTCGGCCTCCAGAGACATAAGCTTTATTTTTCTGAGACTATTTTGTATTGAGAGCTGAGGGAGAAGATCTCTAATCCTTCTTGACACTTTGGAGAAGATTTCTAAACCCTATTTTCTATTCTTTTGCAATTCAATTATGTTATCTTCATCATTGATTTGTTGTTTCTGTTTCTCTATGGCTGAGTAGTTTCACTGTTGGGTTTAGGGTTTCAGAAAGGGTTTTTATGATTTATTGATGCTAGATTTGTTAGATTAGGGATTGATCTTATTGTTCTTCATCTATTGTTGTTCTTAATGCTTAAGCTAGATTGATCATCTAGTTTATGATCATAGGTTTAATTCATCGGGGCACCAAAAGTGTTGTTGAGTTGCTGGAAAAGAACTTAGGTGAGCAAGGTGGACCTTAGCTAATGAAAGTTGAAGTTGAGGCACCTTGTGAACTTATCAAACCTGAACTTGTTAATGCTTGCTTGTTTTGCTGGATTCAAACGAAAGTTTAGGATTTAGTAATTTCATTGCTTAGATAGTTATCGCTGCGAAAGTAGGATATCTTTACAAACGTGATTTGAGTTCAAGAATAGAACGGACAGATGCCCGAAGAGTTCTACCGTTGACGACTGTGTTTAATGCATCCCTATCTAATCATCTAAATTCGTGATCATAGTCCCTAATGATTCCCTGCACCCAACGTTTTCTCTTGAGATTTAAAACACTCTTTTATTTACTCCTTTGTTAGTGACTTTCAAACACAAACTTCTTTTGTCTTAGTTATACTTGATCTTGATAATTTCATAGTGCATTGTTTGGTCTTTGTAGATTCGATCCTAAAGTGTTACAACGATACCACTAGATCGTGGTGGAGTACACATTGGGTTAATTGACCTATTGATCAATTTGGCGCCGTTGCCGGGGACCAAAATGATTGCCTTTGAAATTCTAAATTTAGATTTAGTCTAAGATTTATTTTATTTTTATTTACTAATTAGTTCTTTTGTTCTTTCTCTTGTGTTTCAGGTGTATGCAAACAAGAAGTCAAAAGTCTATTGATTTGCGTATATTGCATAACGAAGAGTTAGCACGACTTAAACGGGAAAACAGAAAGACAAAAGCTGAACTTGATAGGATGGCGGATGGACAGAATGCAGATGGTCGTGAGCCTAACCCACCAGCACGGCAACCCACCTTGAGGGATGAAGATGCTCACAACAGGCTATTTGCGAATCGGTCTGCGATTCAACCTCTTGCTCCTTTGGCTCAGAATCGTGTGTTTAATGGATTAGCATCAGAGAGCCCTTTGGACCATATTGAAGCTTTTGAGAGATTGGCTAGTACTACGAGGTCTAATGGAGTTCCATATGATTACCTCATGCTGACTTTGTTCCAATTCTCTTTAGGAGATAAAGCATTGAGATGGCTAAATCTCTTGGACCGAGGATCACTTACCACTTGGGAGCAATGTAGAGAAGCGTTTTTAAACAACTTCTACACTAAGTCACGATCAGCTATGTTAAGGAGCAAGATTACAACCTTCTCACAAGGTGGTACAGAGTCTTTTTGTGAAGCGTGGGAGAGATTCAAGGAGTATATGAGGGAATGTCCTCATCATGGCTTTTCACAAGAGAATCTTATGAACATCTTCTATGGAGGAATTGACCAGAATTACCAAATGGCACTCGATACTGCCAGCAGAGGAGATTTTTCTACTAACACTGCCGCTGAAGCAAACCTCTTGATCGAAAACCTTGCAGCGAGTAACAACAATCATAGTCATGAGTATGATCGTTCTGTGCATGTTGTTAGATCCGTGAATACAAATGTTATTAAGAATCTCACTGCCAAGGTAGACCTTCTTTTGAAGAGAGATCAGCAAGCTATCAGCATGTGCGACGGGCAGACGGGTGTGTATCAGCAAGTTGGAGTAAATTCAGGTTTTGAGGGGATAAAGGAGCTGAACTATGTAGGAGGACAAGGGAACTATCAGAATCATGGGTTCAATCAGAATTATAGAAATCATCCTAATCTCTCCTTCAGAAGCACCAACGTTGAGAATCCTCAGGATCAGGTGTATCCTCCATATAATCAACAAGGTAACTTCCCGCAAGGATTTCAGAACAAAGGTTATGGATTTAATAGCTCAAATGTCCAAGGATACCACGCTCCATCTGCAGCTCCACAAGATAACAAACTCGAATTGATGATGCAAGCACTGCTGGACGGCCATAAGAAAAGTTCTGTTGAGATTAATGTCAAGATTGATAGCATGTACAATGATTTGAATGAGAAATTTGAGAGGTTGAGTTCACGTGTTGATTCTATTGATAATAGAGTCTCTGTTATTTCTTCTAGCTCTAAGAACAAAGAGTCATGCAATGCTATAACACTCCATGATGGGATTGAAGATGAGCTGAGTTGTGCTGTGATCAGTCCTGAGGCCAGACCGACCAGTCCCATCCATTCTGATAATTCGAGTATGATCTCCAGAGAAGTTGGATCGACCAGTCCCCCTATAGATCAGTCTATCCCATCAATAACACAGAACCTGCCACGGAAAGTCTCAGATCGACCGATCTACGTCCAGACCGGCCAGTCCCTGTTGTAGGTATGGAAAAACCCAACTCAGTTGTTCCTAATATGAATACCAAGGAATCAATTCTTGTGGAATCAAAGCCCTCTAGGCCACACATTCCTTTTCCAAGAAGACATGAGAAGAGACCTCTGGATGAAAAGAAGTATGCTCGGTACAAAGAAGTTATGAGTGAGTTCACCGCTGACATTCCTTTTACAGAGGCAGTAAAGCATATCTCTTTGTTTAAGAAGGTTTACAATGATGTTTTGGTTGAAGAAAAGGATTTGGTGGAGGTTAAGGCGTTCTTGGCTTGAGAGAAGAACATTCATGCTCCAGCTTTGAAAAGACTACCCAAGTTAGAAGATCCAGGAAAATTTGTTGTTCCATGCTCCATCCTAGGAGTGAACTTTGAGGATTCCCTTTGTGACACTGGATCCATTGTGAATGTAATGTCTAAGGCTGTTGCAGAGAGGTTGGGGATTGATGATATGAAGGCTTCTAAGGTCTCTCTAAAGTTTGCAAATGCTGTCAGCATGACTCCACAAGGCTTCATTAATAATTTAGATGTTCAAGTTGGGAGTTGCTTGGTTGCTACAGATTTTCATGTTGTGGAAATGAGCGAGGGTTCTGAAATGCCTTTGATTCTTGGGAGACCTTTCTTAGCAACAGTGGGAGCAGTTGTTGACTTGCCTAATAAGAGGATAACTTTCTCTAACATTGATGATAAGGTCTTCTACAACGCAATCACTGCAAATGAAGCTATACGACATGGCTCTTGTCTAGTTGTAGAACATGAGAAGAAGGTGGATGTCATGATATTGGGAGAGACTGGTGATAAGAATGAGGTCAATGAAGTCCTGGATGGAGACATTCATTCTCCTAAGAAGAGGTCTAAGAAGGTTAAGAAGAGATACAAGCCGAAGATAGAGAAAGAGATACGAGATCTTCACATAACCTTGGTACCCTAGAAATATGTTAGAGACACCATTGAGTACAAGGTGAAGTGTAAAGGAAAATCTCGGCCTTTCTCTAAAGTTAAAGCCATCTTCACTCTAGAGTTTAAAGAGAAAGGCCAAGAAGCAATGGATGATATGCTGAAAAAGATTTTGGAGCTTAAGCTGACGAACTGGAGAGCTTGTTCTGATATGAGTTCTCATCCTCCCATCACTTGACACCTGAAACCACGGTCAAGCTATAGACCTTAAGCAAGCGCTTATGGGAGGCAACCCATGGGGTTTGTGCTGGCTTACCCTTTAATTTTTATTTGTCTTAGGATTTTGGTTTTGTTTTTAGGATTTATTACGGTGAAATCACGTCCGGTGTTAAGTGTTTACAGGAACAGGTTCCAAACGCAGAAGATGCGAAATTTTTTTGTTCCATGAGCTTTGGATCGGTCGATCCTCCTTATAGATCGATCGATCCCGTTGGTTTGCTGCGGGTATCTCCAAGTTCAATAATGTTGTAGATCGGTCGATCCCTCCCTGAGACCGGTTGGTCCCCACCCTTTCCAACACCACTCCAACACCAGATGCGCGATTACCAGTTTTTCATTCTTTTCCTTTCTTTTTATTTTTCATTTTTCTTATTTTCTTTGTGGGATTCGTCCTTTTTCTTGGCTTTGCTTTCACACCGGGACGGTGTGAAGTAAGTCTGGGGGAGGGATGTCTCCAAGTTACTAATGTCTTTTTCTTTGGTTGTTACCTTTTGATTTTTCAAGTCTTTGAGTCATTTTCTTATTTTTATTGAGTCAAAAATTTGGAATTTATGAGCTTTTCTAGGAATTTCTGCTTTGATCTAACACTCTTATAATTGCTTTAAGTACTTTTGATTTTTGAAAGAAGCTTGGAATGAACATGAGCAGGCTCAACATGCCCCAAAAGACCCTCACCGAAGAGGACATTAAGTTGATCCACCGTTGTCTCTAGCTTTGACAGGACTTAACCGGATTTAATTTCTTGCCTTGGGACTTGGTATACATCGGACAAGACTCCTCCCTTAAGACTTACAAGACATGCATCTCCTCACAAATTATGCTTCCCCTCTCTCTTCCCTTCATTACTCAATAAAAAAAAGAGAAAAGAGAAGAAAGAAAGAACAAGAAGAGGATATAGGTAATAAAGAAGTGATCCGAGGGTTGTGCGTAAACTCGTGCATCCTTCGGAGCTCATGGAAATCTGTCCACAAGAATCCACAAGAAAAGAGCAAAGGATTGATAAAAAAAATACAATTATACCTTAGAAAATTAGGGAGAAATCAATCCTTTGGAAGTGAGAAAAAAGAGAGGAAAGGAAGCATATGTAGGAAGTCTTGGGCATTAAAAGGTTGAAGGAGTCTAAAAGTTTAATGATCGATACTTCCATGGTAAGACCGCACCTTTTTACTAATCTGATGTAGAGAGACAACGATGGGGAGACTGAAGGTTCTCTAAGGCTATGGAGTTCAGAGTAGGGAGTGTTGATCCTAATCATGGGCAGAGTACAAAAAGTAGTTCTTGATTTGATGTGATGAAGAGTGCAAAGCAGCGGTTCCCAAGCATTTGTGAGTTTCCACTTTCAAACCTTTACTCTGTTCCTGAGTTGTTGTCTGTTCTTGCTTGAGGACAAGCAAAGATTCAAGTCCGGGGGAATTGATGTGTCTGTATTTTATAGGATTTTAACAATGGTTTTTACACTTGTTTTGAGTCTTTTGTTAGGTCTTAGTGTGTTTTTAGAGTCTTTTTAGTCTTTTGTGAGTCTGTACAGGTTCTAGGCTACTTTGGAAGGAAACTGAGTATTTTGGGGATGAAGACAAGCATCTGAAGCTAATTTGGTGAAGACTGATCGGACTTGCAAGCAGATGGAGCAAACACAGAAAAAAGCATCCAGGATCGGCTGATCCACATTCAGATCGACCGATCATGTACCCGACTCAAGTTTTCCTTTTTCGTTTTAAACCGACTTTTAGGGTTTTATTTTGATATTTAAGTTAGAGGCTCGGCCTCCAGAGACATAAGCTTTATTTTTCTGAGACTATTTTGTATTGAGAGCTGAGGGAAAAGATCTCTAATCCTTCTTGACACTTTGGAGAAGATTTCTAAACCCTGTTTTCTATTCTTTTGCAATTCAATTATGCTATCTTCATCATTGATTTGCTGTTTCTGTTTCTCTATGGCTGAGTAGTTTCACTGTTGGGTTTAGGGTTTCAGAAAGGGTTTTTATGATTTATTGATGCTAGATTTGTTAGATTAGGGATTGATCTTATTGTTCTTCATCTATTGTTGTTCTTAATGCTTAAGCTAGATTGATCACCTAGTTTATGATCATAGGTTTAATTCATCGGGGCACCAAAAGTGTTGTTGAGTTGCTGGAAAAGAACTTAGGTGAGCAAGGTGGACCTTAGCCAACGAAAGTTGAATTTGAGGCACCTTGTGAACTTATCAAACCTGAACTTGTTAATGCTTGCTTGTTTTGCTGGATTCAAACGAAATTTTAGGATTTAGTAATTTCATTGCTTAGATAGTTATCGCTGCGAAAGTAGGATATCTTTACAAACGTGATTTGAGTTCAAGAATTGTGTTTAATGCATCCCTATCTAATCATCTAAATTCGTGATCATAGTCCCTAATGATTCCCTGCACCCAACGTTTTCTCTTTAGATTTAAAACACTCTTTTATTTACTGCTTTGTTAGTGACATTCAAACACAAACTTCTTTTGTCTTAGCTATACTTGATCTTGATAATTTCATAGTGCATTGTTTGGTCTTTGTGGATTCGATCCTGAAGTGTTACAACGATACCACTAGATCGTGGTAGAGTACACATTGGGTTTAATTGACTTGTTGATCAATCAGCATTGAGTTTTGTTCTGAAAACCCACTTACTGCCTAAAATATGCATATCAGGAGTTGGTGGAGTTAGAGACCAAGTGTTTGCTTCTTTGCAGTTTCCCATTTCCTCTGACATTGCAGCATTCCAACCTGGGTCTTTAAGAGCAGCAGTGACTGTCTTAGGCTCTGGATAAGAAACTTTATGTGACAACATTGCATACTTTGGATTTGGTTTTCGAATGCCCTCTTATCCTCTTGTTACCATGGGATGATCGTTGGTTACAGCCGCTACAACAACATCAGTTTCATCATCGGAGTCATCGTGATGTGGTGACATAGTATGTTGAGATGGATGAGCGCTGTCGCTAATAGAAGCAGGATCAAAGCCTGTCGTACGCTCAGAACACTCACCAATCTCAAAAACTGTTGTAGGAACATCAAGAAGTGTAGACTGAGAAGCTGCAGCAAATGGGAGAGATCAAGAGACAGGGTTCGAATCCGTTATTGGAAAATGGGAAACCGATGGTGGTGAATGAGCAACAAGTAGAGAAGTTTCTATACACAATGCTGAAACTGAACTCGACCATACTTAGTTACTCGAGGATGGCCGCGGTGGTTCTGGTTAGTCTCCCACCACCTCCGTTGAACCACCCGGCGTATTTCTACATGGAATATATGGATTTGCTGGTGGAGAATGTGCCAAGGATGTTGATCGTAAGAGGGTACCACAGAGACCTTGTTACTTTATTTACATAGTTCAATCTCATTTTATACCCCACCAAGACCATTAAAAAAGCCTGTCCTTACAAGGTCAGTTTATTTTTATTTTATTTTTACAGTTTCTAAAACTCTTTTCTTGTAGTACAGTGAATTCTATTTTGTTGAAAAGAATTGAATTGAATATTCCTGCGAGCTATATAGTTTTTTTCTTTTCATTTTGTTTTGTTTTTGTCTTTGCAGATAGAACATCATCTCTGAGATTGTATTCTGTGACAATTCAATGCATTTCCACCTCATGGATATGGATATCTCCTGAGTTTTGGAAGATTTTGAGATAATTAGCTTTCATATAAACCTATGTATATGGTTACAGCCATAAATTTTCATATATATGGTCACCACCGCTTACTAACTCTTTCATGTTTTTATAAACAATACTTCAAAATCTCATGGACTATTCTTTAGAGGTGAAAAACGACTGAAGGATTTGTTAAAAGCATTAAAGATTTAAAGAAAGGCAACTATAATTGCAGTTTAGACTCTATTTGGTCGTTTTCTTTTCAAAGTTGTTTTAAGTGTTAAACCGGAATACTAAATACGCGTGAAAGTTGTATATCAACAACTATTGTCTGGGAATACAAACGATTATAAAAGACCAAGCAAGCAGACTTTGAAGAAGAAAAAACATAGCTTGTTGCAAGTTCAGTGAAATCTTTGCATACACTAACACACAGCAAGTATGGTATGGAATTCCTTTACTTATTTTTTGAAAAGAAGACAAAAACACTAAAAATATGAGTAATACTAAAACTACACATGTCATCAAATGCAAATCATCAGGCCTTAACATAACAACAAACTAGTTTTGCTTGGTGTCAAAAAGCCAACGGTTAGATATATATTAATTAAAAGAAAAGAGAAAAAGCAGAGTTTGTCAAGCTCTTACATTTTGGATCCTTCAAGAAATACATAAAACACATTATAAAGAGGCAATACTTTCAACGTGTTCTGGCGAGATGTGGACGCAAACTTCATCTTATATATTGTAGCAGAAAATATAGAAGGGTTGAACATCACGCAACGTTAACAGACGTTTTGAAGCAAAAATTATTTCGCCAACCTTGTTGATTCCCGAGGAAATCATGTTCGTACCCAATCCCAAAGAGAAGGGAAGCTCAAATATTTGCTTGGACCAATCATGTTTCTGCACATCCTCTAGTATCCATAAATTAAAACTGCTAAAAGGGTGGTAGGGGTGGGGTGTCTTGCAATGGAAGCTAACTTCCCTTTGTATTTTATGAGAATAGATTCACCCTCCCAGCAAACAACAGCCATAGGCGCTTTGATAAAACTTAGCCTCTCATATCTAACATCAAAACACTCAATCACCGGATTTGTATTTCGGGTGGGGTCCAAGCACCAAAATACACGAAACCATTGATGCAATGGAAGCTAACTTAACCTTTGTATTCTATGAGAATAGGTTCACCCTCCCAGCAAAACAATATCCACATGCGCTTTGATAAAACTTGTCCTCTCACATCTAACATCAAACCCCATAATCACTGGATTTTTATCCCGGACCAAAATAAGCCCAAAAATACATTAATAAATCGACACAAACATATTCGCACCTAGTGACATTATAATACTTTTGCATACTATCTCAATCTATTAACTATTTCAAAATTTTACTAAATCCAAAAATTTATAAAAACAGTTTCAAATACATACAACAAAAATAAGCATTAAAATTTTACAATGATATTTCATTTGTTTTTTACAACACATACAACAAAAATAAGAAATCAAAAATAAAATAAAAAATAAAAAATAATTTTAGGTATTGTAGAAGAGAATGAGAGAATGTGAAAATGAGATAGTAAAAGAATGCCAATATGAGAGATTGAGAGAACGCTTATTTATATAACAAGAAATGATGGAAGTTACATTTAGAATTATGGAGTTACAATAGTAATTTATTGTGTTTGAATAAAATTGAGTGGTAGAATATGATTAATGCCTAATTTATTTTGTTTTCAGTTATAATTTTATTTTAATGTGTGAGTTAAATGTATTGTGTTTATTGGGTCTTAAATATTGTTTAAAGCAATTAGAAAGCAAATAAAAAAATAAATAAATTGGAAAACATTAAATGAAAATTAACCAATAAGGAGAGACCAAAACCTTACTTTTATATATATATATATGATATATTGCTTTAAACTTTGGTTGTTTGTTGATATAAACTCAAAATATATATGATATATTGCTTTAAACCAAGTGAACGAATCAAAATTCACATGATTTGGTTGTTTGTTGATATAAACTCAACACTTACACATAATATTTCAAAATAAAAAAATATTACTTTTGAAGTGACATACTAAATTAGTTATCTTATAAAATTATATGAATTCTTCAATCTCAATAATGTTTAAAACCCCAAGGATAACTTATATTTTTTTGGTTTTTTTTTCTTTGTTTTTCACTCATAAATTTAATTTATAGTGCTAGATTTCATACTAATGGTTTCATCTTTAGAGAATTTAGTTAAATGGTATTTTTAAATTATATTTTAATTTTATATTTAAGTTCGAGTTGAATATGATTTCTTTTTTGGATCATTTTTTATTTTGATTAAAGACACAAAAACCAATTGTTTAATTATGTTCTTTTTGTTTTCAAAAACCTCAAATCATAAATATATATATATATATATATATATATATATTATATTGATCTTTGCAGATTTATCAATTGGATCACAAAACAAAATAGTCTTTATAAATGGATAAATGGATAATTATATTGATCTTTAAATATTATATTGATCTTTATAAATTATTAAAAATGATACATGAATATGTGAGATAACCAGAGACATAATAGATAATTAGATATGGATCATTTCAATTTCATGATCTTATTGTGTGGTGAATATTGTAAGAAAGTATGAAAATAATGACTTATAAGATGTTAATATAAAATACAAAATGGAGATAAACCTTTTAAAAGATTAAAAAATATATATAAGATATGCATATCATACAAACTCTAAAACTAAGCTTTTACAATGATATTTGATTTGATTTTTTATAATCCATACAACAACAATAACAAAAAAAATACAAAACAAAACAAAAAAAAAGATTTGAGAGTAGAGGAGGAAGATGAGAGAATGAAAGAGTGATAGACTAAGAGAATAAAATAATGAGTATTTATAGGAAGAGAAATGATGAAAAATTACATTTACAAAAATGAGAGTTACAATTCTAATTTATTGTTTTGTTTTAATATAACTGATTAATACAACTTAGTGGAGAAATAAAGTTAATGCATAATTTATAGGGGGAATTTATTTGATTTCAGTTTTATATTATGTGAATTAAATGTAAAAATTAATTGTTTTTAAATTTATGTTTTAATATAAATATTTGTTTGTTGAAATTGCATTCCCAAGTGGACCAATAAGGAGAGAGTGAAATCTTACTTTTATATGTATGAGTTTTTTTCACTATTTGATCATTTGATTGAACATAACGTAGAAGAAGTATAAATTGGAAAGAGAAGAATATGAGTTCTGTTTTTTCATCTTTGAGATTACAACACAGCCTGGATTAAGGATGTAATTTTTTTGGTATTGAAGATGAAAATGCTCGAGTTAGGTTTGATTGTTATTGATGTTTTTTTCACTGTTTCGATCATTCGATTGAACAGAACATAGAAGAATTATAAATCGGATAGTGAATAATATCAATAATATGAATTCTAGTTTTTATTCTGTTCTATGATCACAAATTAATTGTGATTAACTATGTGAAATCATCATTTCGTTGAATAGTTACACTTGAAAAGTATGGCATAAGAAGCACTTCCCTAAGGTGTAAAGTTTTCCGTAACCGACCCTGAGCTGATTGAAGAGTTTCTGAGACCTTATATAAACCAGGAACCCAGTGAAGGGAATTGGTTACACTGAATGCCAACATGTATGTGGATGAGCCCCAAGTGACGGAACATGCATTTAATAAATAATTTCTGTCATCATATATTAGTATTATGTCTAGTCATAAACACCCCAATAGAGCTATTACGAACAATCTAACCGGTGGAAAATGGAGGTTCACAACTCAACAAAGAATGTTATTAGAGGCACAACTATCTTAAGCTACTGAGTCACAACTGATTTTGTGACTAATGTAAGCATGATCACCGATTAGAGCCAGATTGACTATGTTGTATGGTTTGGTTTTCAAAAAAAAATCGAGTAAATGGAAATAAAATGATCATAGTAGACATCATCATGAATAAATGAACTGAATATGTACCTAAATGAATGTAACCAATAAAGAAGGCATGACATCGTAAAAGTGATTCAAAGTCTCTTCCCTACTTCATAATAATCGCATAACGTTATCAAATAAATTTAAATTGCGTAATGAAAACTTGCAAAACAAATTTTACTTAAACCATTGTGCGATTGGATATATTTTATAAACTTACGGAATCTAATTACTTTGTTCAAAAGGCATGATTACTTTGTTCGTATATAAAAAGGCACGATTGGAATAGTTGAGTGTAGGTAGTTTAGGTGCCGTGGATATTTATAGTTTCGTGGAAAAGGCATGATTACTTTGTAAGTGTTTATAGTTTTTGTGTTTGTGATATTTTATATATAAAACAAAAAAAACTTAAAATGTGGTATATTTGGGGAATTTCTCTATAGAAAAATACCTTAAATATTTATCCCAATATATTAAAAACATCAAAATTAAAACAATTCTACAAATTCCCCTTTTTTAGATTTCACATTTGTAGTATCTATCTGAATTTTTTATTAAAAAAAAATTCTAACTTTAAGATTTGTAACACAATACTTCAAATATTTATCTCAATCTTAAAAAATGTGAAACCAAAAATGATTATACAAATTTCCCTTTTCAGATTCTATATTTGTATTTTAAATTCAATCTTCAAAATGTCAAAGATTCGATGCCATTGAATTTCTTTGGACAGCAAACAATGCTGCTGATCAATTAGCCACGAGTCAATGATACGAATCCTCTGCTTTTCTTGTTCACTCATTCATTCCTAGTTGTTTTATCGAATGTAATCCAATTCGATAACATTGGTAATTCACTCCGAACAATGGAGAAACGATCTTTCAGACAGACCTCTTCCTCAAGATCAAGAGATTATAGCCGAAAGGACGACAAACTGGCAGAAAGGTAACAGGTAATGCAATGAACCTCTTAGCCAGAGAATATATATAGCTTCTTAGTATCAAAATAACCTTGGAAAGAAGCTTTGAAGGGGAATCTGCAAGCTTAAAATGTAATATAATTGTTGGAATTAATAGAGTAGCATAATGAAATGCAAGACCACCTTCACCTGATTGTTCTCATTCGTGTTTCTCGCCATTGCCTTTTATAGACCAACTGTTTGTTAAGACAATGATAGTTGAGATCTGATTTAATCTACATAGCAAACAACATCAAGAAGCTTCTTTATTATCTGCAACATTCAGTTCAATGAAATCTTGTGCATATACTACCATACACTAATACACATCAAGTAGGTAGGCAGTTGTGTCCAATATATAATCACTGAACTATAATCACTTTGGAGCCAGAAGAATATTATGATATTCCTATACTAAAAAGAAAAAATAGAAAACAAAACAAAACACTCGAAATAAGAGCAATACGCTAAAAAAGAACACATGTCAGCAAATGCAAATCATGTCCTAACATAAAATAAAATAAAAACTTGTTTGCTTGGTGTTAAAAAAGCCAACGCTTAGATATAAATTAAAAGAAAAGGGAAAAACAGAGTTTGTCAAGCTCTTCAAGCAATACATAAAAGACTTTATAAAGGGCAATACTTTCAACGTGTTCGGGTGAGATGTGGACGCAACATTGCTCTCCAATTCCATATCTGCGCCTAAACAGTTCATCATTTGAAAGTCCTGTGAGCTTAACTTTTCTAATGTCATTTTTATCTACATTGTAGTAAAAAATGTAGAAGGGTTGAACATCCTGCCCTAGACTTATTGGGGCAAAAATGAATTCACCAGCTTTGTTGATTCCCGGGGAAATCATCCTCCTACCCAACTCCAAAGAGAAGGGAAGCTTAAATGTTTGCTTGGACCAATCATGGTTATCCACATCCTCTAGGATCCATAAATCAAAACTGCTAAAAGGATGGGTAGGGGTGTCTTGCAATGGAAGCTAACTTACCTTTGTATTCTATGAGAGTAGATTCACTGTTAGGGGTAGATCTTCACCCTAACAAGAAGCCTGGCCCAGAAAAGGCCCAAATAAACCTCCAAGGAAGGAGGGGTATTTTGGTCTTTTTCGGGGACGAACCGACACAGTTCCCTATAAGAACGGGTGTACGGCGTTCGAGAAAGGGGTCTAGAAAAAGAGGAGAAGAGTACGGATTGCAAGTACAAAGCCCTTAACCGTCCAGAACCAAACCGACGAGCTCACAGCTTGTCTACTGAACTCGTCTATTATTTGTAACTCGTCTAAGTTGCATTGTAACCCGTCTTATTGTGCCCCGACACCGATCAATAAAAGAGAATTTCGACCTCCTTTTTACCGAACTAAAACATTCTAATTGTGACCGATTTGGACATCAACATTCACCCTCCCAACACACAACATCCACAGGCGCTTTGATCAAATCTAACGTCAAAACACACAATCATCGGATTCTTATCTCGGGTAGGGGTCGTCCAAGCACCAAAATACACGAAACCATTGATGCATATTGCTTTAGTTGCAGTGTGATAAGGCGGGGAGGTAACCTTATTGGGTGTCCATGAAGAAGAGTCACCTCGTGCAAGTGTTAAAACCTCGTGCTCTAGAAAATCGTGTTGCTGGTAAGGATTAGACATCAAGGTCAATGCTTTGAACTGATCATCAACAGGATCGTATCCCAAGGATGTGCGTGGACCTTGTAATGGTAAGTAAGTAACTTTCCCCATGCTAGGGTTACAGACAATGAACGGACCACCGACGTACAACCGATAAAGCCATGGACGCCTTGGACGGAAGCACAGTTGGAGCTGAGCCAGCCATCCGAGTTCCGGGAAGGTATTGTCATATGAAGATTCCCTTCCTTTGTGTGAAGGCGAGAAAATAAACAAAGAACCACCATCACTGAAAGCGATTATAAACCGCGATTTCGCCGCAGACACATCATAGTAGGAATTGACGAAACTCTCGCTTCAGATGATGGAAGACCAAATCTTTGACACGCATTGCAACTTCATTAGAGACTTGGCAGGCAGTCTAGTGAGTATCTCAATCTCTAGGTCAAGAGGGATGTGATTTACCTTACTTGGTGATCTTCTCCTGTCTTTCTCATCTTCGTCCTTCCCGTTACCATAACGAATAAGAAGAAGTCACTCCTTGCATTTCCTTAGATGTTTTGGCAGCAGGGATCAACTTCAGATCAAACTTATTACTTGCGCTGCTGAACTTGTCCTTCTCATCTTTGTCCCTTCGTTTCATGGCGGCTTCCGACGAAACCCTGAATTCGATTTGGCTAGAAGATACTATAGATTTGGTCCAGTTCCCACACTACAGAGAACAGAGAGCAAAGCTCATATAATCAATACACGAGAATATGAAAACCAAATTGGGCTTAGACTATAACATCATGATAATCTCCCATTTAGGCCCACTAATCCAAGTTGGATCATAAAAAAATCGGAACACAGGATCAATAATAATACTTGCCAAATTCTTGTGCATAATATTACACAATCCACATCGCAAGTAAAAAAAGAGAAGGTTCCATCGGAACAAAAAATTATTTTAGTTTGGGATGCCGCTTTTTAAGTGTGAAAAGAAATGACAAAAAGATATTGAAATATCGATTTGGAAGAGATGATGAGCGCAGGAGTTCATTTTGGACATGGCACGAGGAAATGGAATCCTAGAATAGCACCTTATATTTCTGCAAAAACTTTGTGTTCAATATACTACAAGTACTCTACAAATAAAATCGCCAAAAAAAAAAAAAAAAAACAGACTAACAAAAACACTTAAAAACAGAGTTTGTCAACTAACATAAAGATCCTTCAAGAAATGGATAAAACAGATCATCGAGAAGCAATAGTTTCGACGTGTTGGGGTGAGATGGAGACGTAACATTACCCTGTGATTCCGTAACGGCGCCTAAACTCTTCATCATCAGCAATTCCTGTAAGTGTATGTGGGCAAGCTCAAGTTCAAGATGAAGTTCATGAAGCTCTACAAAATATGTCTGCACAAGGTTCTGTCTCGGCACAGGCATCTGATGTATGCTCAAGCCTTTGTCCTACAAAAGAGCATCAGAGGCCTGTTGATTTTGTTTGTATGTCTCGGTTTTGAAGATTTATGAAGATATACTTAAGGCACGTTTTGGGATATTACTTGGAGGTAAAGCACGAAGAAAAAGGAAGCTTGAAGATATTTAGAAGATTTAGTGCGATTAGGAAATATTCGTTTAACAAAGAACAAAGTTGAATGGAATATTTCCTCTTAATTTTAGGAAAGTTGATAGCCTTGGGAGAGACACGAAATCCCTTAAATATAGAGGGTATAGGACTTAGAAACTTATCTCTCCAGAACGTAACAAAGAGAGGAAAAACCTTGTAAGCCTTTTGGCATCTTTGAGAGAAAAGGGTGAGGGTTTTGTTTCTAAGTGAGAGTCTTGGGTGTAGATCATTTGGGTTGGAAATAGATTGGGAACAAGCTAAGAGAAGATCTTAGGGTTGTGTAAGTCCAATATTGAACACTACCTGTAATTGTGTTCAAGAAGTATTTCCAACAAAGATTGAGGACGTAGGCATTTGTTGAACCTCGTTAAAAATTGTGTGTCTCTTGTCTCTTCTACACTAACAAGTGGTATCAGAGCAGGCATCTGTGCAGAGTCTAACTCAACCAACGGGTGAAGATCTTGGGAAGAAGAACATGGAGGCACAAACAATGTTATTCATGTCAAACGACTTATTGATGTTAGATCCAAATCATTATGGGATGTGGAAGGTGTTGATGATGCATAAAATTAAAGGAATTCATGAAGATGCATGGACAGCAGTTGAATGTGGATGGGAGTCATCGAAACAGGCTGTTGTTGTAGATTATGACGGAAATCAGGTGGCTGTTGCAAAACCCAAAACAGAGTGGTCAAAATATGACAAAGCATTGTCCACACTCAATTCTCTGACACTTTCAGCAATATTTAATGGCGTTCGCAGGGATCAGTTCTCATTGATTCAAGGTTGTACACCTGCTAAAGAGGCTTGGGAGATTCTGCAAAATATCTTTGAAGGTACAACAAGTGTGAAACGCACTAGATACTCTTGCTTCTGAGTTTGAGAACCTTAAGATGTATGAGTTTGAGAACATTACTGCTTTTAGTGGTAGAATATATGCTATTGTGAATGAAGCTAGAGCTCTTGGAAAGAATTACAAAAACCGAAAGTTGGTCAAGAAATTGTGGAGGGGTTTAGCTCATAGATATCATCCTGTGAAAATTGCGATGGATGTTGCGCTTGATATAGACAATATGTCTTTTGTGGAGGTAACCAGTAGATTGATGAGCTATGAGTTGCAGTACTTATCATCTGATGTAGGTAAGAACACACAAGGGATTGATGTTTGTTCAGTCTGTGATAGTGAAGAGAATATAGAGGCTCGTAAAACGGAAGAACTTCAGAGTCTTGTGGTGAACAAAGGACGCAAAAGTTTGAAGATTACAGCCGAACAGAAAAGGAATAAGGTTCAGTGTCATGTTTGTCAGGGCTTTGGTCATTTTAAATCAGATTGTCCTTCAGTGAAGAAGAAAGGGATCAAGAGTCTGCATTCGCCAAAAAGGAAGAAAAACACACAAAAGCCTCATACAAACAAGTCAAAGTTTGTTGCTCTTTGTGGCTCAATGAAACTTGCTGCTGATAAGTTGGAACTGAAGTATGATAATAGAACAACTTGTTGTACGGGTCAGGACTCTGAGCCAGCAGAAGAAGAACTTAAATTATTGTTGAATGATCAGATCAACACTCTGAGGAAAGATTTGATACAAAGGGAAAAGGAAAATCAGAGGCTTGTCACAGAGAAGAATGACTTGGTAAGCAAAATTTCAAATCTGGAAGAAGATCTAGCTCTGGAGAAAGTAAAGTCTTGTGATTTAGAAAAACGTTTAGAAGATTAGTTAAGAAGCATCAAGATGTTGAGCAGAGGAACAAAGGATCTTGACAAGATTCTGACAACTGGTAGAACATGTAATGTCAGATGGGGTTTGGGTTACCATGGAGGTGATTCTGGTGCAACTACTAAGTTTGTTAAAGGAGAAACTTTGGTTTCAAAATCTATAAATGCAAGTCGTTGTCTATCTCCATCAAAGGTCCGAAACGTTTTTGTCAGCAAGGAGACAGGTGACAACCGGCTGAAATCTTGGCAGGCATCTGTACACAACAACTTTAAGAGAAGAGGGATTGGTTGTTGGTATTGTAGGAAACCTGGTCATATCAAAGCTCAGTGCTACAAGTTCTTGAAGAGGGTAACACAAGTCATGAGAAGGAAGAAATATTACAAAGAGGGTCAAAGATTCAATCAAGTTTGGATTAAGAAGCATGATTTATATTGTCCTGAAGACTACACAAAACATGCATCAAGGGACAAACGTTTGTATTCTGTCAGTGGCTACTCAAGGAATCAGAGAGGTGTTCAAAGCAAGAAACGACATCTAAGACATGTGCATGAGGAATTCCAAGATTCAGGTCAATGGAAAAAACGTTGGAGACCGAGATGTTGAGCCAAAAGATCTCGTCTCACAGACCAGACAATAAGAAGAAAGACAACTGTCTGTTTGACGACTGATCAAAGTCTTGTGCTGATGGTTGATATTTCAAGATGTTGTGGCAAGGTAAACTTGAGCTCTTAAAAGTTTTTTAATGAGTATTACCACTCAAGCAGGGGGAGATGGTGTAAGAAGAATATGATTCTTGATTATGGGGGAGTTTCCAAGATGTTGTTTGATTTTGGAGGAATCTTCAAGAGGTTGTGTTATGGATTTCCAAGAATCATGACGTGTTGTGCTTGAGTTATAAAACTCAGTAAAAAAGGGGGAGATTGTAAGTGTATGTGGGCAAGCTCAAGTTGAAGATGAAGTTCAGGAAGCTGTACAAAATATGTCTGCACAAGGTTCTGTCTCGGCACAGGCATCTGATGTATGCTCAAGCCTTTGTCCTACAAAAGAGCATCAGAGGCCTGTTGATTTTGTCTGTATGTCTCGGTTTTGAAGATTTATGAAGATATACTTAAGGCACGTTTTGGGATATTACTTGGAGGTAAAGCACGAAGAAAAAGGAAGCTTGAAGATATTTAGAAGATTTAGTGCGATTAGGAAATATTCGTTTAACAAAGAACAAAGTTAAATGGAATATTTTCTCTTGATTTTAGGAAAGTTGATAGCCTTGGGAGAGGCACGAAATCCCTTAAATATAGAGGGTATAGGACTTATAAACTTATCTCTCCAGAACGTAACAAAGAGAGGAAAAACCTTGTAAGCCTTTTGGCATCTTTGAGAGAAAAGGGTGAGGGTTTTGTTTCTAAGTGAGAGTCCTGGGTGTAGATCATTTGTGTTGATCTTAGGGATCTCTTAGTGGGTTGGAAATAGATTGGGAACAAGCTAAGAGAAGATCTTAGGGTTGTGTAAGTCCAATATTGAACACTAACTGTAATTGTGTTCAAGAAGTATTTCCAACAAAGATTGAGGACGTAGGCATTTGCTGAACCTCGTTAAAAATTGTGTGTCTCTTGTCTTTTCTACACTAACAATTCCTAGTAGCCTAACTCTTCTCATGTCTTTTGTATCAACATTGTAGTAAAAAATGTAGTATGGTTGAACATCATCTAGAGGAGTTTTGGGGCAAAATGATTTCACCAGCCTTGCTGGTCCCCGGGGAAGTCATATTCTTATCCAAGGAGAAGGGAAACTTAAATGTATGCTTGGACCAGTCATGTTTATCCACATCTTCTAGTATCTATAAATCAAAACTGCGGAAATCAACAGCATAAGGGTACCTTGCAATGGAAGCTATCTTCCCTTTGTATTTTATGAGAATAGATTCACTCTCCAGCAAACAACAGCATAGGCGCTTTGATAAAACATATCTTCTCAAATCTGACATCAAAACACACAATCACCGGATTTGTCGATCGGGTTGGGGACCAAGCACCATAATACACGAAACCATTGATGCATACTGCTTTGGTAACAATGAAATATATTGCTTGAGGTAAAAGAAACAACATTGTCCACTCCAAAGTAGATTAGATGGTTAAAGCCCATGTTTCTTGGGGTCTAGGTTAGCTTCTTAGTGCCGACTACATATTTCCACATATATCTAAATCCAGAGTCTCTGTGATTCGATTTCTCCGTCCGAATTCGATAAATCAAATTACAAGGATCATGAATAGAGAAGAAAACTCAGATTCCATCCCTAATGATTTAATTCTTGAGATACTCTCCAGATTGCCTATAACCTCAATCGGGAGGTTTTGTTGCGTGTCGAAGCAATGGGGATCCATGCTTCATAAGCCATATTCCACCAAGTGTCTATTCTTTACCAGATCCTCGAGTCGTCAACGTCTCTTAATTGGGGTCCGGCAACACCATGAGTGGAGCTTCTTCTCGGCGCCTCAGCCTCATAATCATTATGGGAAGTCTTCGTTCTCTTGTAGTAGCAGCCGATTTTCATATCGAGTGCTCCTTCTTAGACCATAGCCTCGCTATGTGTAATGCCTATGGATTGCTCTATTTCCCAAGTACGAAGGATTCACGTATGGATGAGTATGGGGAAGGTTTCATATGTAACCCTATCACAGGACAGTTTGCGATCTTGCCTCGATTGAGATTAGGACCTGAGGATGTGAAAGACTGGGGTGGCCTTATAGGGTTTGATCCAATTGGGGGGAAATTCAAGGTATTTTCCATGAAGTAGTACAATAGTATTGACCATAAAATGGCCCACTATATTCTAACATTAGGAACTGAAAAAGAGAGATGGAGGGAGATCGAATGTCCCTTCAATATGGTTGATGGGAATGGAGGGGTATGCATCAATGGAATTTTGTATTACGTAGCTACTACAAGAAAACAACCGATTTGCAATGGAAGAATTCATCGCAAGTCCCTTGCAAAACGACATTCGCAAGAGATTTGCGAGACACATAAGTTCCTCGCTAATCGCGTCTCGCAAATTTCAAATATCGCAACTCCCTCGCAAATATTGCGAGGAATATTTTCCCTCTCAATTATGTTGCAATTTGCGAGGAAGGGATTCCTCGCAAATACCTAGCAATTTGCGACACATGTTTTCTGTCGCAATTCCGAAGCAATTGCGAGGACCATTTTTCTCGCAAATCCGTAGCATTTTGCGAGAAACATTGTCCATCGCAATTATAAAGCAATTTGTGACGAACTTAATCCATCGCAAATACGTTGCAACAACTCAAATTCGGATTAAATTTAAATTCGAAATTTTGTTTTGCTTATTCTAGACTAAATTCGGATTAAATTGAAATTAATCCACAATTACGAATACAATTAAAATTGAGGTGAACTTTAAATAAAATTAGGAACAGAATTTAAATTTAAACTAACAAATCCAGAACTTCAAATTGTCTTAACAAAAAGTTTACAAACATGATTCAAATTGTCTTAACAAAAAGTTTACAAACATGATTCAAATTGTCTTAAAAAGATTGAGAGAGAGAGGTGATGTTTCTGGTTCCAGTTCCGCTACCGGTGTTCGTTTCATCGATGTTTCCCTCTTCTCCGGCTACTTGGTTGGCTTCTGGTGGTGGGTTGTTCATTGTCGGGTTTGGAGAATTTTCTGGTGGGTTGTTCATTGCTGGGTTTCGAAACTGTGCAGCAAACTCAGGATCTTTTGCAGCGAGATAGTCAAAGTAAGCATCATAGCAATGCATCCTTTGATTTGACTCGTGGATTTGACTCGCTTGTGTCTGGATTTGAGTCGCTTGTGTCTGAATACACTCCTCAGCTTGTGCTAGTTTCTGAGCCAAAATGTCCGGATCATTAGACGGAGACAAAGGCGGTGGTGGACAGCCACTAGAAGATGACGCTTCAAATTGCATAGAACCAACCCCGAAAATCCTGTTTTTTTTCTTAGGAGCAACTAGAAGATGACGCTTCAAACCGCTGCTGTGTTCTGAGAACCGGCAGAACCCCGACTACGGTTTGAACTGGTGGGTTCGGGTACACGTTGATTAGAGAGAAACCTTGTGTAATCATTACCATGAAACATCTACAATAAAAAATCAAAGTAAAATTAATCATAATAATCTAAGTCACTTTAATCCTTAGAAAGATCTAAAATTAAACTATTGAAGTAGAACAATTAAATTTAAAACAGTTCAAATTAAAAAATTAAACAATTGAACTAAAATTAGGGTTTAGAGTATCACCTTGACGGAGAAGCGGAGAAGACAGAGAAGGAGATCGGGAAATCGGGAAAGCTGGAGAAGATTGAAACAGAGCCGAAATAGAAATCTCTCCGTAAAATCAAAAAAAAAAATGAATCAGATCTACGAAAATTACTAGAAATAATTGAAATAGAAATAACTAAAAATTAGGGTTTGGGAAAGAAAAATACATTTACGGAGAAGACGGACAAGACGAAGAAGACGAAAAAGGAGATCGGGAAATCCTAAAATCGAGAAGACGGAGAAGGAGAACGGAGAAGACGAAGAAGATTGACACAGAGATCGGGAAATTAGGGTTTGCCGGAGAAAGGGTTTGTGCGGCTAGGGTTTGAGAAAGAAGATTTCGGGGTGTGAGTTTGAGCTTCGCTCAAACAGTCTCTCGATTATATATATTAATATTTTGTAGTATCGCAAGTCCCTCGCAAATATTGCGACGGATTAACTACGTTCCCTCGCAAATCACTCGCAACAAGCCGACAAACGGACCAATAAAAATACGCCTAATGTTGTGAGAGATTAGCGAGACATCATCGCACATCCCTCGCAAACTTGTCGCATAAAAACGATCATCGCAAGTCCCTTGCAAATTTGTATACTATATTTTTTATCAAATTCATTTGTCAATATCATTAAAATTTACACAATCAAAAGCTCAAGAGAAACTAGTTTATGAAATATACTCATTATTTACTAGACTATATACTACACATTATATATCTTATAAAGGCTACCCTAAACAACATTACTAAACATGTTTATTAAAAAGAATATCTACATTTGCGAGGGAACTGTGAGGCAGTTGCGATTGTTTAGCGAGGGCAAATCGCTAATCCATCGCAAATTGCGAGGGAAGTGCAAGGAAATGTAACACATCCCTCACAAGTCCCTCGCAAATCTATATACTATTTTTAACCAAATTCATAAACCATGGATGAAAACTTTCATAAACTCAAGAACATGCAAAGAGAAAAGGTAAGTAATAGTCATCACATCTCCTCATTCAAATTTACTCAATCAAAATCTCAAAAGAAATCCCTAAACATATATATCTTATAAACCCTAGCTATACCCTAAACAACATTTATCAACCCTATACCCTAAACAACATTTATCAACCCTATACCCTAAACAACATTTATCAATAACCAATCAAAAGTTTCTTGTCTCTTGATTTTTGTTAGTGATGCTCTCCTTTAGTTTGAAAATGTTAATGATCATTATTAACATGTTTATTAAAATGAATATCTACATTTGCGAGGGAACCATGAGGTAGTAGCGAGGGATTAGCGAGTATGCATCGCACATCCATCGCAATTTGCAAGGGATCTGTAAGGACATGTCAGGAATCCCTCGCAATTCCAACGCAAATCCCTCGCAAATTTCTAAATATTTTCTTAAAAAAAACAATAAAAACTACAATTGGTCAATCAGATTCATTTTCTGAACTACTAGATATTACATTATCATCATTAGAATCCTCTCCATCATCGGACTCTTCGAATTCGTCTAATTCACCCTCTTCTTCAGAAACATCATCAACATCTTCAACGCGCCTGTTTTGTGGATCAATGTGGATAACATCTTCTGTTGACATGTTTGGAATGGAAATTTCACTGACTCTATCTTGTTGCAACACGACTTGATCATCAACTAACCCGACTATACGGCCTCGAGGATTAACTTTAATGACTGATAACCACATTTCACGTCTTGGCCTTAAACGAGGATAGGGCAGGAAGCTCACTTGTTGTGCTTGTGATGCTAGTATAAAAGGATCAAATTTGGGGTATGATCTGTTCGCATTCACATCGAAAACTCCCCAATTATTTACTCGCACGCCTCGGGCCGATGGATCGTACCAGTTACACTTGAAAAGTACGCATCTCAGATTCAGAAGGCCTGGATAATCAACTTCTAATATTTGTTCCAAAACCCCATAGAAATCGCTATCACCAGCTTGTACATAGATTCCATAATTTGATGTAGCTTTGCGACTTCCGTGTGCGTACGTATGAAAAGTATAACCGCGAGTAAAGTACATCGGAGCAGTAGTGATCTTCGCTCTTGGTTATTGAACGAGCTCATGCAACCAAAGAGGCAAGGGTTCATTTCCACATCCATTCTGAACCTATATATAAACAAATAAGATATTTAGACCATAAGCTTATTTAAATTTTAAACTATAGTACATATATAGTTTAAATTTATTTCATATATACTTACATAGTATTTTAACCAATTAGCGAAATCCCGCTCTTTGTAGGCCTCATAGTCAGATTCTTCTAAATTAGGATATGCTTCCCGAATCTGCATTTCAAAAAGTCTAAAAAAATAGAGATCAATTTGTTAGTTCGTTATGTTAGAAAATAAAATTAATTTTAGTTTTTCAAAAAGAATACCTTTCAAAAGGTTGAACATAATCTAGATTCCTCAAGATGTAATTGTGAGCTGCTCGACAATAGTTATGATCTTCCCACCAAACTTCCTTTAACTTTCCAGCAAGTCTTCCTATCGGAGCAAAGACATCTGGAACATCAGGAACATTATATGTAGGTGCAACGCCTCCATCATCATATCGTCAAGTACGTGTTTTCTTGGTTCTCACGGTCGGGCTAAAGTAGTATGATGTGAAGTGAGACGTTTCCTCGGTTAAACTCCCGGAGACTATCGTCCCCTCAACTCTGGCAAGATTTTTGGCCTTTCCTTTAAGAGCTTTCATAAACCGCTCAAAAGGATACATCCAGCGAAATTGAACTGGCCCACCAAGATCAGCTTCATGTGGTAGATGGATTGGAAGATGTTCCATCACGTCAAAAAAAGCAGGGAGAAAGATTTTCTCCAAGTTACAAATTAACACTGGAATATTATCTCGAAACTGCTCTATGACTTCACTGGTCAATGTTATAGTGCATAAGTCCCGAAAAAAAACTCCGATACCTACGAACCAATGTATAATAAATTCATTGGTGAATTAACTAAATAACAATATATATCAATATATAAATATATATATATATATATATATATATCATTATAGACTTATATACCTGCAATAGCTTCATAAACATGTGTTGGCAAGAGCTCAAGAAATACAAATGGTAGTAGCCGTTGCATGAAGACATGACAATCGTGGTTCTTCATACCTGAGAATTTTTGGCCTTGCTCTACACATCTTGAAAATTTTGAGACAAATCCATCTGGAAACTTCACTTCGGATTTAACCCACTCGAACAACACCTTCTTAGCCTCATTTGACAATTGAAATTGGGGTACTGGTAATTTCCCATCTCTTGTAAGATGTAACTCGATCCTTGCGCATATTTCCGCCAAATCCAACCTAGATCTCCTGCTATCTTTTTTTTACCCTGCACATTCAGAAGCGTAACGATGAAATTATCGAAAAAGTTTTTCTCGATGTGCATCACGTCAAGGTTGTGCCGCAATAGAAGATCTTTCCAATAAGGAAGCTCCCAAAAAATACTCTGCTTGTGCCAATTGTGAGCGCTTCCATATCCATCTGGCATGTTTGCTGGTGTGTGATAGTTACCCCCACGTTTACATGTTTCTTGAGTGCCATAGTAATCAATCTGCTCAAACAAATCATTTCCAGAGACATAAGTTGGTGGAGGAACACACACAACTTTATTCTTTCTAAACAACTTCTTGTTCTTCCGGTACGGATGATGCAAGGGAAGAAACCGACGATGACAATCAAACCAGCAAGGTTTTCGCCCATACTTTAACTAAAACGCCTCGGTACGATCCATACAATAAGGACATGATAATCTTCCGTGTGTTGTCCACCCAGATAACCTTCCGTACGCAGGGAAGTCACTAATCGTCCACATTAGCACTGCCCGCATATTGAAATTCTGTTTTCGCGATGAATCGAATGTCTGAACACCTTCATACCACAACTGCTTCAGCTCATGAAACAGAGGTTGCAAGAAGATATCTACAGCTCACTTCGGATGCTTTGGACCTGGTACCAAAATACTCAAGAACAGAAATTCGCTTTGCATACACATATCTGGAGAAAGATTGTATGGCGTCAATATAACAGGCCATAAAGAATATTGCCTCCCTGACATACCAAATGGACTAAAACCATCTGTACACAACCCAAGATAAACATTCCTACACTCTTGAGCAAAGTCAGGATATACCGATTGAAAATGTTTCCACGCTTGTGCATCAGATGGGTGTGTAATTTTTCCTTCTTCAGTAGAATATTCTGCATGCCATCTCATTGCCTCTACAGTCCGTTTTGATTGGTATAGCCGTTTCAATCTATCAGCAACAGACAAGTACCACATACGTTTATATGGCACTCGCGTCCTTCCTTCAGTAGGCTGATCTCTCGGCTTCCCGCAAAACCGACATTCCTGCAACTTATCATCATCTTTCCAGAAAATCATGCAATAGTCAACGCACACATCAATCATTTCAGATGGTAATCCAAGACTCGCAACCAACTTATGTATTTCATAGTAGTTCTCAGCCAATACATTATCAGCTGGCAAATACTCTTTAATGAGTTCAGCCCAAGAATCCATGCAATTCTCACTTAAGTTATTATCAGCTTTAATTGTCATCATCCTAGATGCCAATGATAACTTAGAATGCCCTTCTCTACATCCATCGTAGATAGGTTAATTTGCAACATCTAACATAGTATAAAAACGTTGTGCATCTACATTGGGTTCTTCCGTAATATTCTCAGGAAATGCAGCAGTAGTTTCATGAAATGCATCATTAACCATATCATGAAATCTATTTTCCTCATTATACCCATAAAAACCAAATTGATCATATTCTTGATGCCCAAAAATACTAGGTTGATCAATAGCATAATTCATATTACTACTTCTAACATTACTGCTACAACTCTCTCCATGACGAAACCATACATAGTAATTTGGCATAAATCCTCTATTATAAAGATGCTTCTTCACTAGATTAAATTCCAAATACTTATCGTTGAAGCACTTAGGACATGGACAAAATATTGCACCGTTTTGACGAGCAAAGTCTTGGTTTGTCGTCTGGTACATGAAAGCGCGCAACCCATCACAAAACTCTCTCGTCACATCACCGGTCTCTGGATCTTTGTGATTGTACATCCACCGTCGCATTGTGTATATCTCATGCTCCCCGTCTCCAAACATTATTATAGAATTTAAAAGTGTTTAGGCCTTTTTTTGTAGCCTTTTTTTCTCTCACAATATTTTTTTTGGTAGTAAAAATGTTTTTGTTGGAAGTGTTTTGTGTTTTGGTTTCCATGGATCATGAACTTGCTATTTATAGGCTTACTAAAAATAGTTGCTATGGATTTGCTAGGGGAAATTTGCAAGAGATTTGCGAGGGATGTTTAAAATTTTATTATCTTGCAAGGGATTTGCGAGGTTTTTACTGTTTTGCCGACATAACAGTTACACTCGGGAAAAACGTGGCTGCCGACATCATCATCCCTTGCAACTCCCTTGCAAATTTGCGAGGGATTTCGCCATCGCAAATTTTGCGAGGGAATTGCAAGTACCCTCGCCTTCCTAGCAAACTACTCGCAACTCCGTCGCAAATTTGCGAGGGCGTTACGCCGTCGCAGATTTCCGTCGCAAATCGACTGTTTTTTTGTAGTGAGCTTACAACCATGAAAATCGATTGCATCTTTTAGGTTGCTTCGATGTTAGGTCTGAGAAGTTTAAGTTTCTAACTCTAAGAGGCGGCGGCAAATATGACCATTTGTGTACTATAAGGGTAAATTAGGTTTGATTAGATGGAGCTATCCCAACCAGAGATTTTTCCTCAGATTAAGTATGTGGGTTTAAGAGGATCTAGAGAAACAGGAATGGTCGAGTTACTTCTACATCTTGAGGCCTGACGATAAACTTGTGAAGGTTTCTGTTGTTGGGGTGACTGCTTCGGGTGACATTGTTTTGGCGAATGATGATGCATATAAACCTTTTTATGTTTTCTACCTTCATCTCGAAAGGAACCATCTTCTTAGTGTGGAAATCCAATGTCTTGGAGAATACCATATCTGGCATCAGTCTCCTGCAGTTTGCGTCTTTGTTGACCATGTGGAGGATCTTCAGTTTAATACTAGGAGCACAACACCTTTAAACCCACCAGAACAGAAGCTTAAACACTGGAGCACATCTGCGTCATCTAGAAATTATCATCATGTGAGAAGAAGCCGTGAAGAGATGAGAGAGATCATCGGTGTGGTAAAGAGTATAAGAGGAGAGGAAGAGAAAGAGACAATGAGAGATGATGATGGAGGGCCAATTTGTGCTATGTATTCACGTGCTTTAAATACTTATAGACGTTGTACGAATCAAATCTAGCTTATGTAATGTAATGTAAAGAATAGCTTACAAAACTTTTGCAGGGAATCGATCGTAATTCCATCTCGCTTCAGTTCTAAATCATTAATATCAACTTATATATGTTAAAAAACTGATGGTTCCCTAGGTCAGCTTAAAAAAGGCTCTCTATTTGATGCAAGTTGTATTTGTATTCTCTCTGTATTAAAAAATCAAAGAAGTTCTTATGTAACTGTGTGTTTTATTAAGATTCTGCCTGTTATAATTTTCATTTAAATTTCGTTAACACTTAAGGATTTATAAGAAGTAAATAAAGAAAAGAAGTTCTTAGTACAAGAGAGATCTGTGTGCTTTTTTGGTCTGTGACACATTATTTGTTCTCTGCTATGAGATCAGATCATAAGAGGCCAAGCAATTATAGCATTATCGAGTTCAGTTTCAGTCGGGTTTTTAACTGAGCCAACACTGAAGCTTATGTCTTATGAAAACTTAGTAGTCATATGAGTTTGTAAACAAATAAGGGAAACAAATTGAGACCAAAAAAAAGATTAAAGATGAACGAAAAAAAATTAGAAAACAGAGCAAACAAAAAGACGGAAATGCCACTATCTTGAGAGAATGCAGATTCATAGACTCTTACTTAATTGAGAGAGATCGCATGACTCTTTCTGTAACAGCTTATTCTTAATTACTCTGCTTCTTAGCTTTCATCCATACTTATTCTTGTTGTATGAATAATGGAAAGCTAAAATTTATCCTTCGTTTCTAATTTTGAGAATTTTTCTTAAACGGCTATCTCTATTAGCGTCATGTAACAATTATTATCATTGACTGCTCTAAAGTTGAATAAATGTAAGTGACAACTGACAAGTTAGACAATTTTTATGGTCTATGTCGTCAATTAGACAGAAATGTAGTAATTTCCACCATCAATGATCCCAATAATGTAATTATTGCTGCTATACCCCAAGCAGATACTCCTCATTGAGGAATTAATGATGTTGCTTGGCATGGAAGAAACAACAATAAACCATTCTGTGAGCGGTTTTTCTTCTCGGAGCGTCAGCCTTGGAATCCATATGAGACGTCGTCGTCTATCGTTCTCATATGAAGTGACACAGGTTGTAGATAAGCATCTGGTCAGCTCTATTTCACTATCTTATATAACATGAGAAGGTTTTTCTCAAATTTTGCTAAGGAGATAGACACTTGGCTTACTATATTTCTGACACCCGTATTTTTTTTTTTGGACCTAATTAAACATATACAACCCCCAAAAATCTAAAGCCACTTTATATCAGTCTCTGGTTGGTTACCAACATTTAATTAAATTTATAGGTTTGAATTCTTGGTTTTAGTTTATGTGTTTGAATCTTATATAATTTTCACGGGCACAAACGGAATCAAATTTAAGTAAGATGGTGGGTATGTATTATTTAAGTAAATTAGTTTATTTTTTAAAAAAATTGTTTATATAAAATTAAAATTTTGAGCTTACTTTCTGGAAAATTACGTAAGATTATGAGATGGTTTTGATCTAATTCTATAATTGTTTTGTTAGATTCACGCTTATTATTTCAAACGTTATGATATTTTTGAATTACATAAAATTTAGCGGTTTTCATATTAGGAATTTCAGAATAAATTATGAACATAATCAGTTATGTTTTGATTTGAAATAATACCATCATTTTATGCATTGCCTTATACCCACTATTTCATTTTTGTTTATATTACTTCTTATTTTGAAACACTTGCCAATTTATGATCATTAATATTTGATTTCAATTGCGTCTCCTTCTTAAAGGCTCAAACATTCTACAAAATTTAGTTTTCTAAAAACAACATATTACCCATACAAACACATCCTCTTTCAGACTATTGTGAAAACTAAAACATTTACTTTCTATTTTATCCTTGATTCAATCTCCAACGAACAACAAAACACCGTTAACAATATTATCATTGTTCGGATCATCCGTTTTTGGGAAGTTCCTAACTTTAGAAGAAATATAGTCTTACTATGTCTTGAATTTTTTTTCCAAAAATGTAAACTATTTTTTCTATTGTTCATCTTTTGATGATTTATGCAATCATTTTTTTTTGTCAACCAAACATTCATTTAAAAGAGAACTCCAAGGTTGGTGGCCCAAACTAGAGGGAAAGAGTTTACAAAAGTAGTTGCTGAAATTAACGATCTCGATGAGCGAGCAAGACAATCAGTCCGAACATTAGACTTGCGCGGGATCCTCGAAAGCATGAACGAAGGAAAGGAATAGCGGAGTAAACTGAACTCATCCAGCAGAGAGGAGAAAACGGGCCAATCATCAGGGGACTGCACCATCGCCAGTAATTCAGCACAATCCGTCTCGAAGCTCTGACAGTCAGCACCAGAAGCTAATATGGATGTCATCTTTCAAAGCAACGCCTGAAGCTCTGAATGAAGAGGTGAAGGACCGTGTCGCTGACTCCGTGCTCCCAACAACACCGTTACATCCACCAGCCTAACTCTTCCAAAGGATCTGATGCCTTCCAAGATCCATCGATTTATGCAATCATTTTAAAATATTTATAAAAGAAAATAAATAATGACATGTGTATTTGATTTTAAAAGAATTTTAATATATAATGATGTTGGGCGTCAGATTCTTAGAGTAGGAATTGAAATAAATCTTACTATATTATATCATCTAATAATAAAGTAAAGTAAAATTTTCTTTTGGAAAGCTGCAAAAGATTGTCATTTGATGTTTTCTTCTTTCACAAGTGTCATTTTGTTTCTTTTAATTTTTAGTGTAACAAATTTATTCAATTAAATTTACATAATAAAATTTTCGCTTAACAAATAATTTGATGATTAAATAGTTTAAGGATATAAGATTATGATATATATATATATATATATATATTTGGTTTGTATAGGATAATGTCGAGTAATAATTGGCTGTTTTATTTCCACACTTTAATATAAATAATTCACATGATCTTGATATTACATTATTTTATTTCATTTTCAATCTATTTAAATTAAACTAAGTATATTTTAATATATAATATTTAAATAACTAAATGAGAATTGAATTTATTTTTTTAATAAAGAGATAATTGTATATATTTCTGTTGAAAGAGAGACGTGAATATATATTTAAATTCATGATTTGATTAGCTAAAATGTCTGTTCGTAGATCTATATTTATAATATATAAACTTTGAATATATATTTAAAACAATAGACAATTTTAGTTATTAATTCACAATAATGTATTTTTCTAAACCTGACTCATTTTTTATTAACATTTCTATTATGTCTCATCAATTCCATATGTTGTACTAATTAACTCACATTTTCATAAATTTCATAATATTTATAGTAATGCAATGAATGATTAAAAATGGTGTTTAGAAATATTACATATATAAGAAAATATATTAATATATAATGATTGCATATCTATAACTAATAACTCTCACAAAGTTTATGTGACTCCTATAACAATGAAATACTCCTTCTGTTTTAATTTAGTTGTCGTTTTAGGTTTTCAATGAAAATGCTTTCTCTCTATGATTGGCCATGGAAAGTGCTCTCTTTCTCTGGGATATGATATGATTCACTTTGAGACAGAATGTCAAGAGATTTTAAGTGTCATAGATGAGTCAAAAGACTGGTCAGTTTTTGCTTCGAAATTAAATTCTTTTCAGTCTTATCAAAGGAGGTTTTCAATGTTTTCTATTGGATGTATACCTAGATTGAACAATGTATGTGTCGTCCGTCTTGCAAAAGCGGCTCGAGCACAAGGATCTTTTTTTTCCTATGTAAACCCGCAGGTTCCAGACTGGTTAGCTCACGAGGCTATCTTATTTGAACCGGCTTAATAAGATATGGTGTTTTGAGGTAAAAAAAAAAAGATGTTGATGATCAAAATATAATTAGAAAAAAAATATTCAAAAACAACGTAAACTAAATTCGTGCGTAGCATGGAGTGACTACTAGTATTTAATAAATTAGGGGGCCTTAAAAAACCTTTATATTTTGGGGGTTTATATTTTGGGGGCTTGAGGCAAATGCCGTTTTTTTTTGCCCATAAGCTCGTTTCACCCATAATTTTCCATATGGTCACCACTGCTCTCACTTTCTGGTTCGTAAAAGATCTTGAAAATTACATGGATAACATGAGATAGTCAAATCTCAATCTCTAGGTCAAGAGGAATCGGATCTACCTTACTTGGTGATCTTCTTCTGCCTTTCTCATCTTTGTCCTTTCGGCTTCGTTTCATGGCGGCTCTAGCTCGGACGAAACCCTAAATTCGATTTGGAGAAGATATAGATAGGGAATCAGATATGATGAAGGTAGAAGTCGTCAACGACGAAGTCAAGAAGAACCTCTATTTTATGATTTGATCTTTAAATAAATAATAATATTATATTAAAATTATTAAAGCAATATATATATTGTGAGACGAAGCAGAGTCTCTCTAGCGATAAGAGTTCTCGTAACCAATCTAAACTAATTGAGTTGTTCTAGTGTAAGAGTAAGTAGCATAACCTTGTTTGTCATAATTAGAGTAGAGAAGTGACTGTAGTGTAGCGTGGAGAGAATCACTTTGTTGTGTTTGTAACAAAGTAAGTATCCTTGTGATCTGAAATATTAATGTAGAAGATTAAAGACCTCTCTTCTCTCTTACTAGTAGTTTTAGGTTTTTTGTAATTGTGTTCATACCAAGAAAGTGATGTGCTTCTGTTTTATTAGAGAATAAATACAGAGCTCAAAGGAGAAACTAGAGGAGAGATGGTGAACCTCGTAAACATTCACATGTCAGCAAATGCAAATCATGAGTCTTACTAATTAGACGACAAACTAGCCTTGGTTTTGAAGAGCCAACGCCCAAATTATTGATTATAAGAAGAAAAAAAACCCATAGAGTTTTTCGTGGGAGTGTATAATTATTAAACTGTAAGCTCTTAAAACCAAGATCCAGCTTAAAGAGAAAAGGATACATAAAAAGAGATCATAGAGAGGCAATAGTTTCGACGTGTTCAGGTGAGATGGAGACGTAACATTGCCCTGCGATCTTGTAACGATGCCTAAACTCTTCATCGCCAGCAATTCCTAGTAGCCTAACTCTTCTCATGTCTTTTCTATCAACATTATAGTAACAAATGTAGAATGGTTAAGCATCAATTGAGAGGCGTTTTGGTGCAAAAATGATTTCACCAGCTTTGTTAGTGCCCGGAGAAGTGATATTCCTACCCATCCCCAAAGAGAAAGGAAGCTCAAATGTTTGCTGGGACCAGTCATGTGTCTTCACATCCTCTAGTATCCATATATTAAAATAATGGAAATCAGCATAAGGTGAAAGTGCATCAGAGCTCTGAAGGTGACAGGAGCCTGCGAAGTGTCTCAGAGTGCTGATATGCTGACGTGACGTGATGTGCTGACGTGGAGAAAGATTTTGGAACGCGTGACAAGATGCGTGAGAAGGAAGGAAGAAGAGATCAAGATATACTCGAAGTTATTGAGAGTATATTTTCTTAGAAGAGATAAGGAAGGATATTTCCTAGGAACAAGGAATATTTCCTTTTAGTTAGGATACACAAAGATCTAGGTTAGACATCGTTTATGGGGTTATAAAGTGACGAGAGCTAGCCGCAAAAAGAGCTAGCACTCGTGGGGATAAAGTTGTGAGATTTGTAAACCTTCAAGCATTCTCAAAAAGGCTTAGAAGGTGAGTGTGTTGTTTTACTCTTTTAGATCTACACAGGGTGTTGTGCTAGATAGACAGGAGAGTAGGCTTAGGTTCATTTCTTGTAACAAACGGAAGTTTTTATAAAATTGAATAAAAGTGTTTGCTTGGCGCGTTTTCAAGCGGGTTGTTTGAATTGTGTGGTCTCTATACCTTTACATTTGGTATCAGAGTGGACACCTGAGAAAAAGTTCTGGTATCCTTTTTCAACAGGTGAGATCTTGCGACAAGGGTATGGAGAAATCACTGGATTTTGTTGCGGTTCAATCACCATTGAAACTCGATCCTGAGTGCTTTGGTTTTTGGAAAGTGTCAATCAAGAAGGCCATCTCAAGCATCGACATGGAAGCTTGGTTTGCGGTGGAAGATGGTTGGTCACATCCTACGGAGAAGAATGAGGAAGGAGAAATGGTTCCTAAGCACAGGAAAAAATGGACAGCAGAAGAAAAAGCGGAGTCTAAACACAACTCACAGGCATTGTCAGTTATTTTCAAGTCCCTGCCTAGGGATATCTTCAATCAAGTTCAAGGATGTGGAGCCGCCAAGGAAGCATGGGATATTCTAGTAGTCACTTTTGAGGGCACAAGTAGGGTCAAACGTACAAGGCTGGACAATCTTGCATCAGATTTCGAAAACTTGCACATGTCTGAAACTGAGTCATTTGCTGATTACAGCAGTCGGTTGAGTGGTATTGCGCAAGAAGTTGTAGTCTTGGGTAAACGGTATAAGGACAAGAAGCTTGTGAAGAAATTCCTCAGAAGTCTGTCTGACAAGTTTCAACCACACAGGTCTACTATAGATGTGTCCCTGAATTCTGATGAGCTCAAGTACAATCAGGTGGTTGGAATGATGCAAGCGTTTGAGATACAGCTAAAGAAGAAAGAAAAGATGAATGAGAAGTCTTTTGCCCTCAAAGCCATAGAAGAACAGAATCTTGCAGAGTCTTAGGCGGTTGTTGATGAAGAAAAAGTGGGCTTGTTGGTTAAGAAGTACATTCGCAAGATGGAAAGGGGTCAGCGGAAGGGAACCACATCGCTTATAAAATCTGATACTGATAAGGAGATCAGGAAGAGTGACAAGCAAGAGCGACAGTGTGCTGAGTGTGAGGGTTTTGGACATTACAAGTCTGAATGTACAAACAACAAACGTAAGAGTTCTCTGCAGTGCTATGGGTGTAAGGGTTATGGTCACACTAAGTTTGATTGTCCTTCACGTGAGAACAAGCAGAAGTCTTACATTACTTGGAGCGAAAGTGACTCAGATGAAGAAGTCAGCAAAGGAGAGGTTCTGAACAGCTTCGTGGCACTGCTGGGTGTCATTGAGGAAGACGAAGAAGATGAGGTGGTGTTAGAAAACAAAGACATAGATGAGAAGGTTGAATCTGATTCAGATGGACAGGAGGCTGATTTGTCGGTAGAAGATCAGATAGAACTTCTCATCAAGACAGTGTTACAGAATACCCAAGACAACACCCAGTTGACTTCTGAAAGGGATACTTTGCAACTGCATATTGCAATGATCACTAAAGAACTAAGTGAAGAGAAGGCTAAGACTCTGCGTCTTGAGAAGCAGTTAGAAGAACAGCTGAAGAATATCAGAATGCTGAATAAGGGAACCAAAGATCTGGATACACTGCTTAATGCTAGAAGATCAAGCAATCTGAAGTGGGGTTTGGGTTATCAAGGAACAAACACTAACACGACCACCCAGTTTGTCAAAGGGATGGGGTCTGAACCCAGACTGAACGAGAAGAAATTCTCTACAACGACTAGACCATATGATCAGCATTATGTGAAGCAGAATCCAAGAATCCCAAGGATGAGGATGCAGCCTGATTTGTCTACAAGACCGCCATATGCCTCCAGTGGGTTTCAGCAGACGACTCAAAGACCTGTTTAGCTTAGTAGAAGAAGAGGATGTTGGTACTGTGGACATCTAACTCACTATAAAGCCCAATGCTATCAATTTCAGAATCGTGTGTCTCGCCTGGTGCAACGTGGTGAGTTTTATCCAGCTGTGAGAAGAAACACTCAGGGATATGTCAGGAAAGATGATCTCTACTGTCAGGTGGCATTCACAGCGGAAAGAACAGAGGTTGATCAGGCCAAAAAGGTACTTTGACAGTGGATGCTTTATCCAGCTGTGAGAAGAAACACTCAAGGATATGTCAGGAAAGATGATCTCTACTGTCAGGTGGCATTCACAGCGGAAAGAACAGAGGTTGATCAGGCCAAGTGGTACTTCGACAGTGAATGCTCCAGGCATATGACCGGTGCCCTTGACAATCTATCTCATTTAGAAGATGTTGCTGGAGGAAGAGTTACTTTTGGTGATGGAGGAAAGGGAACAATCCGAGGAAAGGGTACAACTAGTGGTGAATCTCAACCACATCTTAAGGATGTTTTCTTGGTCGAAGGGTTGAAGGCGAATCTGATAAGTATTAGCCAGTTGTGTGATGAAGGCCTGGATGTCACATTTACCAAGAAGGGGTGCAAGGCTGTTGATCAACAAGGATCAGTGCGACTCAGAGGCAGGAGATCTGGTAATAACTGTTACATGTGGAAATCATCAATGCAGTGTTTCAACACGACTACTGAGTTGGACACAGAGCTGTGGCATCAAAAACTCGGTCACCTTAATATTCGCACAATGATAAAATTGGCAAATCAAGAAGTTGTTCGTGGAATTCCTAAGCTGAAGGGTGACCCGCATTTCATATGTGGTCATTGCAACAAGGGCAAGCAAGTCAAGGCGTCTCATGGGCCAGTGGCAGACATTCGAACTAGTCATGCACTTCAGCTAGTACATATGGATATGATGGGTCCAATACAAGTTCAAAGCATATCTCGGCTACGGTTCATCTTTGTCATGGTTGACGATTTCACTCGTTACACCTGGGTGCGATTTCTGCGTGAAAAATCGGATGCTCTTGAATGCTTTCGCATACTTGCCCTGCAGATTAAGAGTGAATAATGTTCTATCCAAACTATTCAAAGTGATCATGGAGGAGAGTTTCAGAATGACAAGTTTGATCAATTCTGCGGGCATCAGGGCATTGTTCATCAGTAATCTGCTCCAAGAACCCCAGAGCAGAATGGTGTTGTCGAACGAAAGAACAGAACAATGCAAGAAATGGCACGAGCTATGCTGCGTGGTGATCAGGTTCCTCATCATTTCTGGGATAAGGCAGTTAACACCGCCTGTTACATCATCAATCGTGTGTATGTTCAACCAGGGACCTGCAAGACTCCCTATGAATTATGGAAAGGAAAGTCTCCAACAGTAAGCTACTTTCATGTGTTTGGCAGTCTATGCTACATTCTGAATGACAAGGATCAGTTGGGTAAGTTTGACTCAAAGAGTGATGAAGGGATCTTCCTTGGTTATTCAGGACACATCACTGCTTTCCGTGTCTACAACAAACGCACAAGATCAGTTCAAGAAATGGTAAATGTTGTCTTTGATGATATTACTTTTCAACGAGTTGATATGGTACCTGTTATCTCCGATAAGGATCTGGTAATTGATGATGAGAAGCACGAGCAAGGGTCTAACACCCATAGTGACCCTACCAGCCTTGTGGTGTCACCAGATGCTCTTACTCCATCTTCTTAAGTTCATCGGCATCATTCCCCAGGCGATGTTATCGGTGCGATTCAGGGGGGTAGAGTTACCAGAGGCAAACAGATTGATTTTGCTCAACTGGCTGGAAAGAAACAGAAGGTTGTGGTTCCTGACACTGTCTCTCAGGACTCTGAGATCGTTCAATTCGCATGTTTTGTTTCAACTATGGAGCCAAAAATCACAAAGAGGCACTTCGAGATGAGTTCTGGGTCGCTGCGATGCAAGATGAGCTAGAACAATTTGAGCGCAGCAATGTGTGAGAACTCACTAAACGACCTGCTAATGTCAATGTAGTGGGAACAAAGTGGATCTTCAAGAATAAGAGTGATGCCAGTGGGTGCATCGTGAGAAACAAAGCAAGACTGGTGGCTCAAGGTTACTCTCAAGTCGAAGGAATTGACTTTGATGAGACCTTTGCCCCAGTAGCGAGGTTAGAATCAATCAGATTTATGTTCGGTATGTCATGTGCTCTCAAGTTCACATTACATCAGATGGATGTCAAAAGTGCCTTTCTGAATGGCATATTACAAGAAGAGGTGTTTGTGGAACAACCAAAAGGCTTTGAGAATCCACAACATCCTGAGCATGTGTACCGGCTGAAAAAAGCGCTATATGGTCTCAAGCAGGCTCTGAGAGCATGGTATGAGAGGTTGACTACATTTCTTCTGGATCAAGGCTACGTTCATGGAAGTGTAGACAAAACGCTGTTTGTTCTCAACAGTGACTACACGCTGATGTTTGTTCAGATCTATGCGGATGACATCATCTTTGGTTCTACCTTCAACCTCTGGTGCAAAGGTTTGTGAAAAGCATGTCACAGGAATTTGAGATGAGTATGGTGGGAGAGCTGAAATACTTTTTGGGGTTCCAAGTGGAACAATCTGCTGATGGGATCTTTGTGTCTCAAAGTACCTATGCCAAAGATTTGGTACAGCGGTTTGGTTTAGGGAAAAGTAAAGAAGCAAAAGTTCCTATGGGGGTCAATGACAAGCTTTCAAAAGATGAGGGAGGAGAGGATGTGGATGAGCGACTATACAGAGGTATGATTGGAAGTTTGCTTTATCTGACAGTAAGTCGTCCTGATATATGTTTGTCAGTAGGGATATGCGCACGGTACCAGGCCAAGCCTAAGATGTCCCACTTACTAGCAGTCAAGAAGATCATCAAATACGTCAAAGGGATAGTGAACTTTTGATTGTCTTCACCAAGGATACCAATACCAGTCTGAGCGGATACTGCGATGCTGATTGGGCAGGTTCTGTGGATGATCGTCGAAGTACAAGTGGAGGATGCTTCTTTATGGGCAACAACCTGATATCATGGCACAACAAGAAGCAGAACAGTGTCTCACTATCAACCGCTGAGGCTGAATACATTGCCTTGGGAAGCTGTTGTACACAGCTCTTGTGGATGCGTCAAATGTCCTCCGACTATGGTATGGATTCTGATACTCTGTTGATTCATTGTGATAATTTGAGTGCAATAAACATCTCTAACAATCTTGTCCAGCATTCTAGAACTAAACACATAGATATTAGACACCACTTTGTTCGTGAACTAGTTGAGGCGAAACTGATTGAGATAGACCATGTGAGCACCGACTTTCAGCTGGCTGATTTGTTTACTAAGCCTTTGGACTTCAACGGATTCACAAATCTGAGGAAGTCTTTCGGTGTCTGCGAACTCTAACTTTTTCTCTGAGTTGTGTTGGTCTAAAACAGGAACTGGAGCTAGGACAGATCATGGAAATCCTGGAATATATAGAAGATCAACATTCTGAAATATGTGGGAAATAGCTGTCTGTCATGCCGGTCTGTCCATCCTATTAAACGTTGTCATGATTTAAGGAGGTCAAAGAGCTGTGAAGAGACATGCACATGCATTCTGAGGTTCAATGACCTGGGGAATGACAAGCTTAGAATCAGTGACTGACAAAATCAAATGATGTCACTGAAGCTCAAGATGCTGAAGCAGTCATCATAAGGCTGTTTGGAGAAATTAAAAAAAAAACAAAACAAAACAAAACAAAGAAAAACAAAAAAAAATGTGTGCTCTTCAAAGAGATGATCTCCAGCTGCCTTAACATGTTAGAATGGACTGAAGACTAAAGGCATGCCAGTGTGAAAGACTACCCACATGCAACAGTCCTCTGTTCTTCGACAATTCAAGAGGTTGTGATAGTTCCTAGTAAAGGTTCTGAACAAGTGGCTGACACGACAAAGGCCTGGTTAGTGTTCTGTTTTGGTATCTTTGTTTTATGCTCATGTGTGTTTAATTCTCGATCTGGGTCCCTTAGAGTTTATCATTAGTGGTTGTGAGCATCTGTGTTCTGTTTCATGAATGTGATAAAATTTGGTCTTAAAAGGAAATGAATGCTGTTTATTCATACATTGTCATTAATTGTGATTAAATGAAGTGACGAATGAATGCAGTCAAAAAAGGAAATAGGTGTGGTGTACACTGATGTTTAATTGAGTGTTTTTAGGATGTTTTTAACGCTTGGGCCGAGATTGTGCAGCCCATTGAGACTCACGGGTGTGTATAAAGAGAAGCGGCTAGGGTTTTGGCGTTTTCCTCATCACCTCTGCGATTTCAATCCTGTGTCGATTAAACTTCTAATCATCTTTTTCCTCTCTTGTCGATCAATCCTCTAAGCATCATGAAGTCAGTCTTTAGTGGCTTTCACTATGATTCCAGTTCCGATGAGGAGCTCCACACTCCACCATCTTCGTTGCCTCCGCCAACTCCACACGCTCTGATCGATCCCGCAACAGCCATGGTGATTTACCAGCCCCGCGATGAGTCCGCCACTGCAACTCCGGCTCGGGAGGATCCAATTCCTTCACCTTCTCACGGGAATCATGAGACATGCGACTCTTTGTCTTCTCCACCGAGAGAGGTGTCATCCCGATTCCAGTGGTAGATCTTATCGGTGATGTGCATGTACCTATTCTATCGCCTCAGGGAGTCTCTTCGCATCTACGTAAAAGACAACCGCCTGCTGATCTCGACAGCTGTGACTCCAAGCGTCCATCTCTTCCCAGGGATAAGGGCACCTCCACCGTGTCTCGGGGTGCCTCTTCAAAGGACTTCGATGCCAAACGGTTCATCTCCTCATAAGTTGCACGACGGTATGGGTCTTTGCCTCTCGAACGCTCGCTCCAGAGGTCTGTTACTCACTAGAAGTTGCTGATAAGGCTAGGGAATTCATAGATAAAGTTGGGCTGCTCAAAACTATCACACAAATTGGGTCCTACTATTCGAATGTGGTCTATGAATTCTGGGCGAATCTTCCGACGGTCAAAGTTGAGGGGGAGTCTGTCGAGGTGCTTGTCCGTGATTGGGTCTACGACTTCTCTCCGAGTCGTATCAATGCTTTGTTTGGTCTGCAATCAGTCGATGTGCGTGAACAACGGTTCCAGACAGCTGCAATTCTGGAGGAGGATCTTGCTCTCTTTCTCTCTGATGGAAAGGTCAAGTTCTGCAAGCAGCTGGTGTCCACGACAATCAAGAATACTGTCATCAAGGATCTACATCGGATCTGCTGTAGCAATTGGTCTCCAACAGTGAACACGGGGTATATCTCGGCAAACAGGGCTCTGGTGATCTACATGATCATGCATGGGATTCCATTCGACTTTGGACGGATGATTTATGAACAGATCATGCAGTTGGGGCTGCAAGCTCAGTCAGGCTTTTGGTTGCCTTTTCCCAGCATCATCTACCAGTTGTTGACGGCTCAGCGACCTGTTCCAAGTCTTCGGTCTCACGACGCAAAGAAGACCAAGGGGAAGAAGACGGCATCAGTTCCTGCTGAGACTGTTTCTCGAAGTGGTTCGTCTGCAGAGCGCAAAGCCATCCGGTTGGCAATTAAGATCCTGAAAGACGCCTTGGACGCTGGTAACTAGTTTCTCTCCTTGGTTCTGGTCTTAACTTGTGCCTTGTCCTATTGATATTTGACTCATCTGTGCCAAACAAGCAGGGGGATATGAGTCTGATTATGAAGCTTGAGGGGAAGTTTGGACTATGGGGGAGCTGTTGTTTATTTTGCTCTTATTTTTATTCTCTCCCTGTTAAAACTTAAGACTTGTTTCTTTTTAGTCTTGTTTTGGTTTTTGTGTGCTGATACAATTTATCTTAATAAGTCTTTATCGTTAACCGTCTGGGTTTCTGAGTGCTGTAATTTTTTTGCTGGTACGGTTGTGTTTGTGTCTTGGGTGTTGTTGTCTGTGAATTTTCAGGTTTGATGCAGTGGGTACTTGTGTGGCAAGATTCAGTCAAAAAGGGGGAGATTGAAAGTGCATCAGAGCTCTGAAGGTGACAGGAGCCTGCGAAGTGTCTCAGAGTGCTGATATGCTGATGTGGCGTGATGTGCTGACGTGGAGAAAGATTGTGGAACGCGTGACAAGATGCGTGAGAAGGAAGGAAGAAGAGATCAAGATATACTCGAAGTTATTGAGAGTATATTTTCTTAGAAGAGATAAGGAAGTATATTTCCTAAGAACAAGGAATATTTCCTTTTAGTTAGGATACACAAAGATCTAGGTTAGAGATCGTTTGTGGGGTTATAAAGTGACGAGGACTAGCCGCAAAAAGAGCCAGCACTCGTGGGGATAAAGTTGTGAGATATGTAAACCTTCAAGCATTCTCAAAAAGGCTTAGAAGGTGAGTGTGTTGTTTTACTCTTTTAGATCTACACAGGGTGTTGTGCTAGATAGAATGGAGAGTAGGCTTAGGTTCATTTCTTGTAACAAACGGAAGTTTTTATAAGATTGAATAAAAGCGTTTGCTTGGCGCATTTCCAAGCGGGTTGTTTGAATTGTGTGGTCTCTATACCTTTACATAAGGGTGTCTTGCAATTGAAGCTAACTTGCCTCTGTATTCTATGAGAATAGATTCACCCTCCCAGCAAACAACAGCCATAGGTGCTTTGATAAAGCTCAGCCTCTCATATCTAACATCAAAACACACAATCACCGGATTTGTAGTTCGGGTTGGGGTCCAAGCACCATAATACACGAAACCATTGATATATTGTGAGTTGGTAACAGTGAAGTGAGGCGGGCTGGTGAACTTATTGCGTGTCCATGAAGATTCTCCTCCTCCAAGTGTTGAAACCTCGTACACTAGAAAACCATGAGGCTGAGGAGGAGGAGGACACGACAACATGGTCAATGCTTTAAATTGATCTCCAACAGGATCGTATCCCAAGAATGTGCGTGGCCCAGCACATGGTAGGATAGTGTATTTGTTGGTGTTGGGGTTACAGACAATGAACGGACCACTAATAGTACAACCGATTAAGCCATGGACAGAAAGACAGGCGGAGGCGCTACACAAGCTCACTGAAGGTATTGTCATATGGAGAGTGGTTGCAAAAGAAGAATATTTCTCATCATCGTAGGAAGACGAGAAGACAAACAAACGCCAGTCATCAAATTTGGCTTGTGAACCGCAGCAGAAAGCGATTGTAAACCGCGATCGGATCGTGGAGGACATAGCGTAGTAAGAATTGATGAACCTTTGGTTTCGGATGATGGAATACCACATCTTTGACATGCATAGGAACTTCATAAGAGACTTGGCAAGCAATCTAGTGAGTATAGCCTCCTCTAGGTCAAGAGGGATGGGATCATCTGCCTCAATATGTTGTCTCTTCTCGCGTTTCATGGCGCCTACCAAAAACAAACTGTAGATTCGACTAGGCAAAGGAAGTTCTAAGCAGAGGAGATATACTCAAGATCGGGGGAGCAAACCTTTCATTGTTGTTTTCTTGTTGTTTGATACTAGGGTTTAATATAACTTTAAGAGAGAGAAAAAAAACAAAACTAGGGTTTATATCCCAGCCGTTTCTTTATTTTGAGGGTTCAATTCCTTTTTCTTTTCTTTTTTCCTGTTCATGATAAATCTTCAAAGATTACGTGGATTATTTTCACCCGATGTGAATATTATTATTAGATAGTCAAAACATAATTTGTATGTCGAACTGACTCATCTCTTGGCAATTTGAATTTCATTTGGGCTTCGTTTACGGTCACACAAGCAAGCATGGGTAACTCCTTTTGAAGGAAGAAGACCCCAAGGGGGGAAAAATAAAAAGTCAAAAAAAAAAAGAATAGAAAGGAATCACTCCTTTGTGGTCTTCCCCGAGTGGAATTTCAGAGTTTCGTCCGGAGCCGCCATGAAACGCAGGAACGATGAGAAGGACAGGTTGTGCAACATCGCAAGTAAGACAAATCCGATCCCTTTTGTTCTAAAGATTGTTTCAGTATTTTTTTGAAAATTATTTATTTAATTTGAATAACAGTAGATTTGATATGACTTTTAAAAATACTTAATCGAATAGCAGGGTATTTTGAATGATTTTGGATGATTTTACATAAATTTCATTTCCAATAACATGGAATTTGAGAACAGATTTTAAAATCCTAATTTGAATAATATGTGATTTTAACAAAACCCCAAAATCTTCCAAAATTCCAGTTCCAATACACCCCCTAAGTGAATTAGAAAACGGTTTTGAGCTTATTTGACAAATGGTTTGTTCTTATAACACTCATGTCATCATGTTATGTATAATGTGATTTTTGGTCGTCGAGATCATCTTATAGAAATTTTTTTATATATGTTGTAGAAATTTTGAATGAGACGTTGGATTGAATAATCGATTGATTTAAATTCGTAAATCATTTTTTGTTTAATAATTATGAAATTAGAAATGTGTTTTTATATAATTATTTTTTGCTGCTGCTCTTGACGAAAAATTGCTGGTGATACAAAACCTTTGTTAAAACAATTTGATACACAGAAGAACTGATTCGTTTGAGATTAAATTTTCTTAAATTACCGGTTCAATAAACCGTCCAAGTTACCGCTTCAATCTAATATTAACCAACGAACCGAGCCGGATTCGTTAAACCTTTATATTCTCCGATTGATCTCTCTCTCTCTGTTCGTTTCTTTCAAACCCCTAGCAAAAAAAATTGAAACCTTAACGATGCTAATAGACTCCGCTTCGACTTCGAAGGCAGTCTCGATTCTGGACCTGTTCATCCCACCGCTTCTTCAGTCCCGGTTGCTCTGCCTGAAACCTCTTCCTCCGCCGCTATTAATGTAGCTCCGAGCTACGATGATTCCGCTTCGACGGCGGTTGGAGCTGGGAGGGGACGAAGTTTCCGAAAGACTGTCTATAGACATTGGCTTCGATGTCTGTGTGTGAATTACAGAGACGATGAGAAGGATAGGTTCTGCAGCAGCTCAAGTAAGTTGGATTCGATCCCTCTTCAATACAAGGAGCGATATCGTAACACTGAGAAAGCCACAAGCTCAAGTAAGTTAGATTCGATCCCTCTTCAATCCAAGGAGCGATATCGTAACACTGAGAAATCCACTAACTCAAGTAAGGTAGCTTCGATTCCTGTTCAATCTAATGAGCGAGATTGTAAAACTGAGAAAGCCACTAGCTCAAGTAAGATAGATATGCTTCCTCTTGACCTAGAGATTGATATACTGAGTAGACTGCCGGCCAAGTCTCTTATGAAGTTCCAATGCGTGTCAAAGATGTGGTCTTCCATCATCCGAAGCCAGAGTTTCGTCGATTCCTACTACGCTATGTCCTCTATGACGCAATCGCGGTTTTTAATCTCTTTCAGTAATGGTGGTCAATCAGCCATAGACAAGCGTTTGTTTATCTTCTCGTCTTCACACAAGGGAAGGGAATCTTCATCTTTGGCAACCAATCTCCATATGACAATACCTTCCGTGACCTTGACTAGCTGCTCCGGCTCCACCTGTGTTTCCGTCCATGGCTTCCTTGGGATTACTGCCGGTCATCCGTTCATTGTGTGTAACCCTAGCACGGGGAAACTCACTTGCTTACCAGGGCCAGGCACATCCTTGGGATACGATCCTGTTGATGATCAATTCAAAGCATTGACCATGTTGTCTAATCCTTACCAGCAACCTGATTTCCTAGTGCACGAGGTTATAACACTAGTTGTAGGAGGAGAATCTTCCTGGAGACGCAATCGGGTTATCACCCCTTTTTATTACACTGTAACTAAAGCAATAAGCATCAATGGTTTCGTGTATTTTGGTGCTTGGACCCCCAAACGAGAAGAGAATCCAGTGATTGTGTGTTTTGATGTTAGACATGAGAAGATTAGTTTTATCGAAGCGCCTGAGGATGTTGTGGATTTTGAGGTTTCTTCTGATTTTGAGGTTTCTTCTCTATAATTGCCTCTTTATAATTATAATTATAAGTTTTGTTTTTATCTTCTTGATGGATCTATATGTAAGAGCTGCATTTAGTTTTACTATTTCTCATATTTTGAGTGTTTTTGGTTTGTCCATTATAGTTCAATATTTTTAAAAGATTGAGGTAAATATTACAAATTCGAAAGCTAAAAAAACAGAAAATTTCTATTTTCGTTTTATTTTGACATTTTTGAAGATTTAAATGAATACATATATGAGATCTGAAAAAGGGAAATTTGTATAATCGTTTTTTGGTTTCACATTTTTTTAAGATTGGGATAAATATTTAAGTATTGTATTACAAATCTGAAAGTTAGAAAAAAATAAATTTAATTGAAATAAATATTGCAAATGTGAAATCTTAAGAAGGGGAATTTGTATAATTAACTTTGTATACAAGACGAGATGACTTTGGTTAAGTGCATTAAGAAACAAAAAACACAGACAAATTAAAAAAAAAAAAAAACTACCGGTTCAAGAAACCGTCGTCCAAGTTACCGGTTCAATCTAATATAACTGATGAACCGAGCCTGATTCGTTAAACCTTTATTTATTTATTTAAGATCAGAAGAAACCTCAAAATCGTCCCAGTTGATCTCTCTCTAAAGAAAAAATTGAAACGCAATGGAGGACGCAGATGGACTCAGCTTCGATTTCGAAGGCGGTCTTGATTCCGGACCTGTTCAGTCCTCCGCTTCAGTCCCGGTTGCTCCGCCTGAAAACTCTTCCTCCGCCGCTGTTCACGTAGCACCGAGCTACGATCACGCAGCCGCGACGGTTGCTGGAGCTGGGAGGGGACGAAGTTTCCGGCAGACTGTTTGCAGACACTGGCTTCGAGGTCTGTGTATGAAAGGTGACGCCTGTGGATTTCTCCACCAGTTTGACAAAGCTCGTATGCCGATCTGCCGGTTTTTCCGGTTATACGGTGAATGTCGAGAACAGGATTGTGTGTATAAGCATACCAATGAAGACATCAAAGAATGCAATATGTATGTCACTTTCACTTCTTATTGATGTTAGGGCTTTTAGTGAATTGATGAACTTGGTGCTAAGAGAGATGTAACAATTGTTATGAAATCTCAGAGATTTTACACTATGCAATGATTGAGATTGTGTTGATTCTTTGTATGGTTAGCTTATTTACTTACAGATGATGTTATATTTTGCAGGTACAAGTTGGGATTTTGTCCCAATGGTCCTGATTGTAGGTACAGGCATGCAAAGCTACCTGGACCTCCACCACCAGTTGAGGAAGTTCTTCAGAAGATACAACAATTGACATCATACAATTTTGGGCCAAATAGGTTCTATCAACCACGGAATGTTGCTCCACAGCTACAAGATAAACCTCAGGGGCAAGTTCCGACGCAAGGTCAGCCACAAGAATCAGGTAACTCGATGCAGCAACAACAACAACAACAACCTCAGCAATCACAGCACCAGGTTAACCAGACACAGATACCACCAAACCCTGCTGACCAAACAAACAGATCATCTCATCCTTTGCCTCAGGGGGTAAATAGGTTTGTTCAGAGTCCCAAGGTTTTTAATTGGGTTATGTAAATTATGTTTCTGTATATCTATCAAGACGGTTGTCGTTTTCCCACTATTGAACTATGGTTTTCTTATGAGAGATTTGATCACTTTTACATGTAACTGGTTACTTGCAAGTTCAGAATTTTCTAACTTTATATATATATATAGATACATATTGAACATCGTGTTTCATTACTACCCTTGATTTTAGGATACTTTTTCTTTGATAGTTAGGTAAATTTCAGCTATTACATGTTACCCCAGTTTTTAAGAAAACAAAAAAATCGACACATATTTAGCATGTGGGATGGCTTTTCACTCTGATTAATCTTTAAGGATTATTAGTCTCCTCTTTCCATCAGGTTCATTTCTTCATTGAGCTAATTTTGGATATAGGCTTTGCAAATGGTGGTATACATGAACTGGTTTCTGCTAATATTGTATTTTATATTTGATTATAGTTTTGTGTCATAAAGAAGCATAAAATTCATTTTGTTACTGTAAAATTGCTATATTATAGCACCAGTTTGGTGTTTATTTAGTCTTCTGCTCACTGCCTAATCGCAAGTGGTTTTGAGGACCTTCTGAGACCCTAAAAGTCATGTTTTCTCTTAACAGTATGTAATGTTTATGATGTGAGCAGTTTTGATACTGTTAAACAGGTTCCAATTGTTTTGGTTTGTCTTTTGTCCTGTATTATGACATTTTATGCTTGCTGCTTGCTTGTGTGATATAGTTAGTATTCTTTTCAACATAGATGTACGTTCAGTTTTCTAGTTTCATGAGTGTGGCACTTATGACCTTTTGGTTGTCTCTAATTAGTATACGACTTATATCTCTGTTACCTACAGTCTCAGTTATTAACCTTTCTTAACATCTTGATAACTATTGTGCTTGTATTTCTGTGAATTATATGCTAATGCGTTGTCAATGATAACCGGCCTAGGGGGTAGACTTTGTGTGTTCGCATATCTGAAATTTCATTTTGCTGCTGTTTTCCTTTCTAGTACGTATAGAGATATGGCTAGATTGCTGATGATCTTGCCGCTCTTTAAGTTTTGATGATTACAATTTGTTATCTTATTGGTCTCCAGGGGTTGCTTTTTGGCTAAAACGTAAGCTTATGCAGATATTAGTAAGGGACCTTGTAGTTCATGTAGCTATCTTCTGAAATCACATACAATGTATATTATTATCTGAAGAAGGAGAGAATTCTTCAAACGTTGTCTAGGATTTTGGCTTGATGTTATAGTTTGATGTAATTGTTGTATGTTTGGTATTATGCCTTATGCTATAATACTCTTACTCATCATCCGTCATCCCTAATGTTATTTAGGATCTTGGTTTTTCAGGTATTTTGTAGTTAAAAGTTGCAATCGAGAAAATTTTGAATTATCTGTGCAACAAGGAGTATGGGCTACACAAAGGAGCAATGAAGCTAAACTTAATGAAGCTTTTGACTCTGTGGAAAATGTGATCTTGATATTTTCTGTCAACCGGACCCGGCATTTCCAGGTACTTTACTGGGTTAAGCATAATGCTTATTATGTTGGTAAATCAATTTCCCTATTCATCTGTACCAATGCTTGCCTTTCTGTAGTTTTCTTCTCCATAGGATTGTATTTTGTAGGCAGCGTTATGTTTCCAAATAACTTTGTTTCACATATGATGTTATAGGGCTGTGCTAAGATGACATCAAGAATTGGTGGTTACATTGGTGGAGGAAATTGGAAACATGAACATGGAACTGCACAATATGGCCGGAACTTTTCAGTTAAATGGTTAAAGGTATACTGTCTGACTAAGCTTTCCCTTTAATCAATAGTCCATTCGCTAAGTTGTGGATTTAATTTTAAGCCTATATGATCTTGCGCCTCTGCTATATTCTAAACAGTAATTCTCAGTCTTAATGTCACTATACTCTTTTACCCTACCAACCTCAACACACAGCATCCCACTTTTTTATATCTATTGTATCGATTCTGCAATGTTAACAATGTTACTGAGAAGTAAAGAGGATGCTTTCATAATGCATGCAGTAACAGGACTTTTATGACTGATTGTAATTCTTACCATTGTAGTTGTGCGAGCTATCCTTCCACAAAACTCGGAATTTGAAGAATCCTTACAATGAAAACTTACCTGTGAAGGTACGTGGAACTTCTCACTATGTTTTTGATACGCTTCTCTAGCTGATCCTCTATATGGGATTACTAATACACTCCGCAAAGACCTAACGAGTTACTCCTTATTGACCTAACTTGCACGGTTACTCGTATATTTTGCTAGACATTAAGTTACTATTGATACAATGATTGCTATTAACTAATGCTCGTTGTGTAATGTTTAAGTTTTTACAAGTACTTGCATGTAAGCTAGTCACTTTCATCTTACTCTTTTGGTTCAATGACCGTAGATAAGCAGAGACTGCCAGGAGTTAGAGCTTTCCGTTGGAGAACAGCTGGCGTCTTTGCTTTATCTTGAACCAGATAGCGAGCTTATGGTATATGCTCTCTCCCACTCTCTCTTTCTTGTTTTACTTTGTTCTTTCATGATATTTTTATGCGTATAAAACTAAACACAGTGAAGAACTGAGCTCCATATGCTCTTTTATTGATGACTTAGTAGGTTCCTTCTAGGATTTTTTTTCATTCTATTACTTCATCGTGGATTATTAAGTTTCGTTTTTCCTTGAATCCAAGGCAATCTCCATAGCTGCAGAAGCCAAACGAGAAGAGGAAAAAGCAAAGGGTGTGAATCCAGAGAGCAGAGCGGTGAATCCAGACATTGTGCCGTTTGAAGATAACGAAGAAGAGGAAGAGGAAGAAGACGAAAGTGAGGAGGAAGAAGAGAGCATGGCTGGCGGTCCTCAAGGCAGAGGAAGAGGAAGAGGAATGATGTGGCCTCCTCAAATGCCTCTAGGACGCGGAATCAGACCTATGCCCGGAATGGGAGGCTTCCCTCTCGGGGTAATGGGCCCTGCCGATGCATTTCCCTATGGGCCTGGTGGCTATAACGGTATGCCAGATCCGTTTGGTATGGGTCCAAGACCCTTTGGACCGTATGGACCGAGGTTTGGTGGTGATTTCAGAGGACCAGTGCCCGGAATGACGTTTCCTGGTAGGCCACCGCAACAGTTTCCACATGGCGGTTATGGTATGATGGGAGGCGCAGGACGTGGCCCGCATATGGGAGGAATGGGAAACGCTCCTCGAGGAGGCCGACCGATGTATTATCCACCAGCAACATCATCAGCACGTCCTGGCCCAACCAACCGGAAAACACCTGAGAGAAGCGAGGAGAGAGGAGTGGGGGCGGATCAACAAAATCAGGATGCATCCCATGACATGGAGCAGTTTGAGGTCGGAAACAGTTTAAGAAATGAAGAGAGTGAAAGTGAAGAAGAAGACGAAGCTCCAAGACGATCAAGACATGGAGAAGGAAAGAAGCGTCGGTGAGAGAGACTTACACAAGCTATAATTCACCTCTCTCTCTCTCTCCCCTCTATTTTTGATTCAAACATATTAGTATTACATTACTGGTATATTGTTCGTATTTTCGAGATATTTTGTACTATCAGACGACAAGAGTTGGTAAAACAACTCTCACACATCTTTAGTATTATTACTCTTTAAGGTTTATGCCATTAGACTTTGGAAAAAGAACAGAGGACCAAATAGCCTTCAACTGTGCATAAACAAGTCACATCAACTATTTAGTTTTGCCTAGTCTTTTGATCTTTCGACTGATATTGTAAAAAGTTTATCAATCAAAAGTGAATACATAAACAACAATATTAGACCGTAAACGAAGCCCAAATGAAATTTAAACCGCCAAGAGATGAGTCAGTTCGACATCATAAATTATGTTTGAAATCTAATAATATTCCCATCGGGTGAAGATAATTCACGTAATCTTTGAAGATTTATCATGAACAAGAAAAAAAAAAAAAAAAGGAATTGAACCCTCAAAATAAAGAAACGGCTGGGATATAAACCCTAGTTTTGTTTTTTTTCTCTCTCTTAAAGTTATATTAAACCCTAGTATCATACAACATGAAAACAACAATGAAAGGTTTGCTCCCCCGATCTTGAGTATAAACTCGAAAAAAAAAAACTCCCTTTTGACATATCTCCTCCGCTCAGACTTCCTTTGCCGAGTCGAAGCTACAGTTTGTTTTTGGTAGGCGCCATGAAACGCGAGAAGAGACAACGTATTGAGGCAGATACGATCCCTCTTGACCTAGAGGAGGCTATACTCACTAAATTGCCTGCCAAGTCTCTTATGAAGTTCCTATGTGTATCAAAGATGTGGTCTTCCATCATCCGAAACCAAAGGTTTGTCAATTCTTACTACGCTATGTCCTCCACGATCCGATCGCGGTTTACAATCGCTTTCTGCTGCGGTTCACAGTCCATGGTTAATGACTGGCGTTTGTTCGTCTTCTCGTCTTCCTACGAAGATGAGAAATCTTCTTCTTTGGCAACCACTTTCCATATGACAATACCTTCAGTGTACTTGTCTAACGCCTCCGCCTGTCAATCTGTCCATGGCTTAATCGGGTGTACTAGCAGTGATCCGTTCATTGTCTGTAACCCCAGCACCAACAAATTCACTATCCTACCATGTGCCGGGGCACACACATTCTGGGGATACGATCCTGTTGGAGATCAGTACAAAGCACTGACCTGGGTGTCTCACCCTCATCAGCCTCATGATTCTCTAGTGTACGAGGTTTTAACACTTGGAGGAGGAGAATCTTCATGGACACGCAATAGGTTTACCAGCCCGCCTCATTTCACTTTTACCAAATCAAAATGTATCAATGGTTTCGTGTATTATGCTGCTTGGACCCCAACCCGAACTACAAATCCGATGATTGTGTGTTTTGATGTTAGATATGAGAGGCTGAGCTTTATCAAAGCGCCTATGGCTGTTGTTTGCTGGGAGGGTGAATCTATTCTCATAGAATACAGAGGCAAGTTAGCTTCAATTGCAAGACACCCTTATGCTGATTTCCATTATTTTGATTTATGGATACTAGAGGATGTGAAGACACATGACTGGTCCAAGCAAACATTTGAGCTTCCTTTCTCTTTGGGGATGGGTAGGAATATCACTTCCCCGGGCACTAACAAAGCTGGTGAAATCATTTTTGCACCAAAACGCCTCTCAAATGATGCTCTACCATACTACATTTTTTACTACAATGTTGATAGAAAAGACATGAGAAGAGTTAGGCTACTAGGAATTGCTGACGATGAAGAGTTTAGGCGCCGTTACACGATCGCAGGGCAATGTTACGTCTCCATCTCACCCGAACACGTCGAAACTATTGCCTCTCTATGATCTGTTTTATGTACCCTTTTCTTCAAGGATCTTGTTTTAAGAGCTTGCATGACAAACTCTATGGTTTTTTTTTCATCTTATAATCAATAATTTAAGCGTTGGCTTTTCAACACCAAGGCAAGCTAGTTCGTCGTCTTAATTAGTAGGAGTCATGATTTGCAAGCTTATATTTTTGAAAGGCGTGTTTTTCTAGTCTTATTTCTGGTGCTTTTAGTATTATGACACAACTCTTATTACTTGCTGGCAAGCAATGATCCTGTGTTTTGAAAGAAGACCCCAATATAAAAATAAAGAAAAAGACTCCTTTGCGATTCTCTGTTGCATTTTTCAGGTTTCTCCTCTGTTTCACTCAGAGGTGCACCATCTCTCCTCTAGTTTCTCCTTTGAGCTCTGTTTGTATTCTCTAATAAAACAGAAGCACATCACTCTCTTTTGCTCTCGTATGCTCTGCCTTGTTTTTTGGTATGAACACAAAACCTAAACTACTAGTAAGAGAGAAGAGAGGTCTTTAATCTTCTACATTAATATTTCAGATCACACGGATACTTTGTTAGAAACACATTCATATAGTGACGCTCTCCACTTGCTACACTACAGTCACTTCTATACTCTAATCATGAATCTTACAAGTCCCATTGTCTACAACAATTTCAGCTACACCTTCACAACGCTTGTACTCAATGTAGGTGGCTAGTTGTTTGCAGGCTTCCTTTGCTTCTTCAGCACATTCATAGTAGTCACCATCTAATATCGAGACAAAGATCGACATTCCACGACCTTCTTCATACAGTTCGCAAAATCAGCCAGCTTAGGGTGGCATGGAACATTTCTGGGAGCTGCCCCCACGCCCCCACGGTCTGCAGAAAACAAGGGGAATTGGATACCAAATTTTAATTTATTTATTATACTTTTGTTTTTTTTTCTTTCTCATTTTTAATTAACATATATAGGATTATATACTCTCTTAGTAGTGGAAAGCTATATCTTAAAGGTTTGTAAATTCTATCTTAAAGGTTTCTAAAGTCTACTTTTTGTGTATTGAGACCTTGAATGGCAAGTAAACTCTACAATAGTTTTTGGATATTGTTTTTCAAAAACCAAAATTTTTACCAAAAACTATAATCTAAAAACCATTTAAGCCACGATCTATTTAGAAATTAATTATTGTCAAGTGGTTATATGTATTTTATCGCTTCATGCTTTAATAATTTGTATTTGTCACTTTCTCCTTTAATAATTTGTATTGTCATGTTATGCTTTAATAACGTATGTTTGTCACTTTCTCCTTTAATAATTTGGATTGTCATATTATGCTTTAATAAAGTTATCCGTGATTTTTGGCTTTATAAAAGAGAATCTTATCTTATCTATGACTTTTGGATTGAACCACTCAATTCGAGTCCAAGGCTCCAACCATTCAATACGTTGGTTCCATTTTTCTATAAATTGGAACTCATTCTTTCATTGATGTACCAATACCATACATCTCACCTTACTAAAAAATCATAATGGATCCATCAGAATATCCTTTTGATATTGAAACTTACAAGAGGCAGTCCGAAATTGAAGAGAGGTATGTCATCAACCGGTTTAGAGAGCGTCGAAACAAAATAGAGGAAGACTATCCACCTCGTAACAAGAGAAAATACGTCAAAAGAGATCATGCAGCAGCAAATCAAAGACTAATCGACGACTACTTTGCCAATGAACCTACATATGACGATGCAATGTTTCGTAGGCGATTCCGGATGCGAAAACATATTTTCCTTCGGATCGTTGGAGACCTATCAAGCAGCGAAAACTACTTCACCCAACGATCTGCATGCAGCCAAGAAAGAAGGTATATCTCCATTAGCAAAATGTACTACGGCCATGCGAATGTTAGCATATGGTGTGGCAGCTGACGCGGTGGATGAATACATCAAAATTGGAGGTACTACTGCTTTAGAGTGCTTGCGAAGATTCTGTAAAGGAATCATACGGCTGTATGAGCAAGAGTATCTCAGAGCCCCAACTCAAGATGACCTCCAGAGAATTTTACATGTTAGTGAGATGCGAGGGTTTCCAGGGATGATTGGGAGTATTGATTGCATGCACTGGGAATGGAAAAATTTTCCTACAGCGTGGGAAGGTCAATTTACTCGAGGAGATAAGGGAACCACCACTGTTATTCTTGAAGCAGTTGCATCTCATGATCTGTGGATCTGTCATGCTTTTTTTGGATGTCCGGGCACACTGAACGATATAAACGTCTTGGATCGTTCACCGGTGTTTGATGATGTTGAACAAGGAAATACTCCAAGAGTGAATTTCTTTGTGAATCAACGTCCATATAATATGGCTTATTATCTGGCTGATGGTATCTATCCTTCTTATCCTACTTTCGTCAAATCGATTAGGCTACCTCAAAGTGAACCAGACAAGTTATTTGCACAACGTCAGGAGGCGTGTCGGAAGGACATCGAACATGCATTTGGAGTGTTGCAAGCTCGATTTAAAATCATTCGCGAACTAGCTCGCCCGTGGGACATAACCGATTTGGCTATCATCATGAGGTTGTGTATCATATTGCATAATATGATTGTTGAGGATGAACGAGATACATATGCTCAACATTGGACTGATTATGATCAATCTGAGGCAAGTGGGTCGAGTACACAACAACCATTCTCGACCGAAGTGCTAGCTGTATTTGCAAATCATGTGCGTGCTAGATCCGAGTTGCGTGATTCAAATGTACATCACGAATTGCAAGCAGATCTAGTCAAACACATCTGGGCACAATTCGGAATGTTCCGTGGTGAATAAGATTTTGAAGTTTGTGAGTTGAGATTATTGTACTAATTAAGTTATGAGTGTTTCCTTTACTTGTTGTGTGCTTGTTGTATTGCATTTTAAATTTATGTTCACTGTATGTGTTTTAGTAATGATTATTTCTATTTCTCGTTTTTATTATTTGTAAAATTTTATGAGTGATTATTTCTATTTCTGAGTGATTATTTCTATTTCTCGTTTTTATTAAGTTTTGAGTGATTATTTCTATTTCTCGTTTTCAAGTTTGATATTAACGATGATTAATAATATGTAATCACAAAAAACATAAACATTAATAAAATGAAAAATATGAAATAAAATGGTGGGGTAAGGTGTTGTAATTTTATTAAATAAAACTATTGCAGAGAGTAAAAGTTATGTAGGTATTGAATAATGATGTGAAAGAGAGAAAAAATGATGTGGAGTGTTAAAAGGAAAAAGGTGGTTGTTGTAAATGGGTAATCATTGTAGATAGTCTCATGACCTGAGTTACACATGTAAGGCTACAGTTGCATAAAATGTTGTATTAAAAGGTATCATCAAACTCCAGGGATTTGAGTTTACAAATTTGCTTATTTTTATTTATCTTAATATTTTTACAATTTTTATTAAATTTATAGTAGACGTTGATTTTTTGTTTTTACAAAAAAAATAACTTTAGTAAAAACAAACGACACCCGGTGTGTACGCGTAATAATACTAGTTGTTTTGATAAAGTAGGTTTTTATTACGCGTACACACCGGGTGTCGTTTGTTTTTACTAAAGTTATTTTTTTTGTAAAAACAAAAAATCAACGTCTACTATAAATTTAATAAAAATTGTAAAAATATTAAGATAAATAAAAATAAGCAAATTTGTAAACTCAAATCCCTGGAGTTTGATGATACCTTTTAATACAACATTTTATGCAACTGTAGCCTTACATGTGTAACTCAGGTCATGAGACTATCTACAATGATTACCCATTTACAACAACCACCTTTTTCCTTTTAACACTCCACATCATTTTTTCTCTCTTTCACATCATTATTCAATACCTACATAACTTTTACTCTCTGCAATAGTTTTATTTAATAAAATTACAACACCTTACCCCACCATTTTATTTCATATTTTTCATTTTATTAATGTTTATGTTTTTTGTGATTACATATTATTAATCATCGTTAATATCAAACTTGAAAACGAGAAATAGAAATAATCACTCAAAACTTAATAAAAACGAGAAATAGAAATAATCACTCAGAAATAGAAATAATCACTCATAAAATTTTACAAATAATAAAAACGAGAAATAGAAATAATCATTACTAAAACACATACAGTGAACATAAATTTAAAATGCAATACAACAAGCACACAACAAGTAAAGGAAACACTCATAACTTAATTAGTACAATAATCTCAACTCACAAACTTCAAAATCTTATTCACCACGGAACATTCCGAATTGTGCCCAGATGTGTTTGACTAGATCTGCTTGCAATTCGTGATGTACATTTGAATCACGCAACTCGGATCTAGCACGCACATGATTTGCAAATACAGCTAGCACTTCGGTCGAGAATGGTTGTTGTGTACTCGACCCACTTGCCTCAGATTGATCATAATCAGTCCAATGTTGAGCATATGTATCTCGTTCATCCTCAACAATCATATTATGCAATATGATACACAACCTCATGATGATAGCCAAATCGGTTATGTCCCACGGGCGAGCTAGTTCGCGAATGATTTTAAATCGAGCTTGCAACACTCCAAATGCATGTTCGATGTCCTTCCGACACGCCTCCTGACGTTGTGCAAATAACTTGTCTGGTTCACTTTGAGGTAGCCTAATCGATTTGACGAAAGTAGGATAAGAAGGATAGATACCATCAGCCAGATAATAAGCCATATTATATGGACGTTGATTCACAAAGAAATTCACTCTTGGAGTATTTCCTTGTTCAACATCATCAAACACCGGTGAACGATCCAAGACGTTTATATCGTTCAGTGTGCCCGGACATCCAAAAAAAGCATGACAGATCCACAGATCATGAGATGCAACTGCTTCAAGAATAACAGTGGTGGTTCCCTTATCTCCTCGAGTAAATTGACCTTCCCACGCTGTAGGAAAATTTTTCCATTCCCAGTGCATGCAATCAATACTCCCAATCATCCCTGGAAACCCTCGCATCTCACTAACATGTAAAATTCTCTGGAGGTCATCTTGAGTTGGGGCTCTGAGATACTCTTGCTCATACAGCCGTATGATTCCTTTACAGAATCTTCGCAAGCACTCTAAAGCAGTAGTACCTCCAATTTTGATGTATTCATCCACCGCGTCAGCTGCCACACCATATGCTAACATTCGCATGGCCGTAGTACATTTTGCTAATGGAGATATACCTTCTTTCTTGGCTGCATGCAGATCGTTGGGTGAAGTAGTTTTCGCTGCTTGATAGGTCTCCAACGATCCGAAGGAAAATATGTTTTCGCATCCGGAATCGCCTACGAAACATTGCATCGTCATATGTAGGTTCATTGGCAAAGTAGTCGTCGATTAGTCTTTGATTTGCTGCTGCATGATCTCTTTTGACGTATTTTCTCTTGTTACGAGGTGGATAGTCTTCCTCTATTTTGTTTCGACGCTCTCTAAACCGGTTGATGACATACCTCTCTTCAATTTCGGACTGCCTCTTGTAAGTTTCAATATCAAAAGGATATTCTGATGGATCCATTATGATTTTTTAGTAAGGTGAGATGTATGGTATTGGTACATCAATGAAAGAATGAGTTCCAATTTATAGAAAAATGGAACCAACGTATTGAATGGTTGGAGCCTTGGACTCGAATTGAGTGGTTCAATCCAAAAGTCATAGATAAGATAAGATTCTCTTTTATAAAGCCAAAAATCACGGATAACTTTATTAAAGCATAATATGACAATCCAAATTATTAAAGGAGAAAGTGACAAACATACGTTATTAAAGCATAACATGACAATACAAATTATTAAAGGAGAAAGTGACAAACACAAATTATTAAAGCATGAAGCGATAAAATACATATAACCACTTGACAATAATTAATTTCTAAATAGATCGTGGCTTAAATGGTTTTTAGATTATAGTTTTTGGTAAAAATTTTGGTTTTTGAAAAACAATATCCAAAAACTATTGTAGAGTTTACTTGCCATTCAAGGTCTCAATACACAAAAAGTAGACTTTAGAAACCTTTAAGATAGAATTTACAAACCTTTAAGATATAGCTTTCCACTACTAAGAGAGTATATAATCCTATATATGTTAATTAAAAATGAGAAAGAAAAAAAAACAAAAGTATAATAAATAAATTAAAATTTGGTATCCAATTCCCCTTGTTTTCTGCAGACCGTGGGGGCGTGGGGGCAGCTCCCAGAAATGTTCCATGCCACCCTAAGCTGGCTGATTTTGCGAACTGTATGAAGAAGGTCGTGGAATGTCGATCTTTGTCTCGATATTAGATGGTGACTACTATGAATGTGCTGAAGAAGCAAAGGAAGCCTGCAAACAACTAGCCACCTACATTGAGTACAAGCGTTGTGAAGGTGTAGCTGAAATTGTTGTAGACAATGGGACTTGTAAGATTCATGATTAGAGTATAGAAGTGACTGTAGTGTAGCAAGTGGAGAGCGTCACTATATGAATGTGTTTCTAACAAAGTATCCGTGTGATCTGAAATATTAATGTAGAAGATTAAAGACCTCTCTTCTCTCTTACTAGTAGTTTAGGTTTTGTGTTCATACCAAAAAACAAGGCAGAGCATACGAGAGCAAAAGAGAGTGATGTGCTTCTGTTTTATTAGAGAATACAAACAGAGCTCAAAGGAGAAACTAGAGGAGAGATGGTGCACCTCTGAGTGAAACAGAGGAGAAACCTGAAAAATGCAACAGAGAATCGCAAAGGAGTCTTTTTCTTTATTTTTATATTGGGGTCTTCTTTCAAAACACAGGATCATTGCTTGCCAGCAAGTAATAAGAGTTGTGTCATAATACTAAAAGCACCAGAAATAAGACTAGAAAAACACGCCTTTCAAAAATATAAGCTTGCAAATCATGACTCCTACTAATTAAGACGACGAACTAGCTTGCCTTGGTGTTGAAAAGCCAACGCTTAAATTATTGATTATAAGATGAAAAAAAAACCATAGAGTTTGTCATGCAAGCTCTTAAAACAAGATCCTTGAAGAAAAGGGTACATAAAACAGATCATAGAGAGGCAATAGTTTCGACGTGTTCGGGTGAGATGGAGACGTAACATTGCCCTGCGATCGTGTAACGGCGCCTAAACTCTTCATCGTCAGCAATTCCTAGTAGCCTAACTCTTCTCATGTCTTTTCTATCAACATTGTAGTAAAAAATGTAGTATGGTAGAGCATCATTTGAGAGGCGTTTTGGTGCAAAAATGATTTCACCAGCTTTGTTAGTGCCCGGGGAAGTGATATTCCTACCCATCCCCAAAGAGAAAGGAAGCTCAAATGTTTGCTTGGACCAGTCATGTGTCTTCACATCCTCTAGTATCCATAAATCAAAATAATGGAAATCAGCATAAGGGTGTCTTGCAATTGAAGCTAACTTGCCTCTGTATTCTATGAGAATAGATTCACCCTCCCAGCAAACAACAGCCATAGGCGCTTTGATAAAGCTCAGCCTCTCATATCTAACATCAAAACACACAATCATCGGATTTGTAGTTCGGGTTGGGGTCCAAGCAGCATAATACACGAAACCATTGATACATTTTGATTTGGTAAAAGTGAAATGAGGCGGGCTGGTAAACCTATTGCGTGTCCATGAAGATTCTCCTCCTCCAAGTGTTAAAACCTCGTACACTAGAGAATCATGAGGCTGATGAGGGTGAGACACCCAGGTCAGTGCTTTGTACTGATCTCCAACAGGATCGTATCCCCAGAATGTGTGTGCCCCGGCACATGGTAGGATAGTGAATTTGTTGGTGCTGGGGTTACAGACAATGAACGGATCACTGCTAGTACACCCGATTAAGCCATGGACAGATTGACAGGCGGAGGCGTTAGACAAGTACACTGAAGGTATTGTCATATGGAAAGTGGTTGCCAAAGAAGAAGATTTCTCATCTTCGTAGGAAGACGAGAAGACGAACAAACGCCAGTCATTAACCATGGACTGTGAACCGCAGCAGAAAGCGATTGTAAACCGCGATCGGATCGTGGAGGACATAGCGTAGTAAGAATTGACAAACCTTTGGTTTCGGATGATGGAAGACCACATCTTTGATACACATAGGAACTTCATAAGAGACTTGGCAGGCAATTTAGTGAGTATAGCCTCCTCTAGGTCAAGAGGGATCGTATCTGCCTCAATACGTTGTCTCTTCTCGCGTTTCATGGCGCCTACCAAAAACAAACTGTAGCTTCGACTCGGCAAAGGAAGTCTGAGCGGAGGAGATATGTCAAAAGGGAGTTTTTTTTTTTCGAGTTTATACTCAAGATCGGGGGAGCAAACCTTTCATTGTTGTTTTCATGTTGTATGATACTAGGGTTTAATATAACTTTAAGAGAGAGAAAAAAAACAAAACTAGGGTTTATATCCCAGCCGTTTCTTTATTTTGAGGGTTCAATTCCTTTTTTTTTTTTTTTTCTTGTTCATGATAAATCTTCAAAGATTACGTGAATTATCTTCACCCGATGGGAATATTATTAGATTTCAAACATAATTTATGATGTCGAACTGACTCATCTCTTGGCGGTTTAAATTTCATTTGGGCTTCGTTTACGGTCTAATATTGTTGTTTATGTATTCACTTTTGATTGATAAACTTTTTACAATATCAGTCGAAAGATCAAAAGACTAGGCAAAACTAAATAGTTGATGTGACTTGTTTATGCACAGTTGAAGGCTATTTGGTCCTCTGTTCTTTTTCCAAAGTCTAATGGCATAAACCTTAAAGAGTAATAATACTAAAGATGTGTGAGAGTTGTTTTACCAACTCTTGTCGTCTGATAGTACAAAATATCTCGAAAATACGAACAATATACCAGTAATGTAATACTAATATGTTTGAATCAAAAATAGAGGGGAGAGAGAGAGAGAGGTGAATTATAGCTTGTGTAAGTCTCTCTCACCGACGCTTCTTTCCTTCTCCATGTCTTGATCGTCTTGGAGCTTCGTCTTCTTCTTCACTTTCACTCTCTTCATTTCTTAAACTGTTTCCGACCTCAAACTGCTCCATGTCATGGGATGCATCCTGATTTTGTTGATCCGCCCCCACTCCTCTCTCCTCGCTTCTCTCAGGTGTTTTCCGGTTGGTTGGGCCAGGACGTGCTGATGATGTTGCTGGTGGATAATACATCGGTCGGCCTCCTCGAGGAGCGTTTCCCATTCCTCCCATATGCGGGCCACGTCCTGCGCCTCCCATCATACCATAACCGCCATGTGGAAACTGTTGCGGTGGCCTACCAGGAAACGTCATTCCGGGCACTGGTCCTCTGAAATCACCACCAAACCTCGGTCCATACGGTCCAAAGGGTCTTGGACCCATACCAAACGGATCTGGCATACCGTTATAGCCACCAGGCCCATAGGGAAATGCATCGGCAGGGCCCATTACCCCGAGAGGGAAGCCTCCCATTCCGGGCATAGGTCTGATTCCGCGTCCTAGAGGCATTTGAGGAGGCCACATCATTCCTCTTCCTCTTCCTCTGCCTTGAGGACCGCCAGCCATGCTCTCTTCTTCCTCCTCACTTTCGTCTTCTTCCTCTTCCTCTTCTTCGTTATCTTCAAACGGCACAATGTCTGGATTCACCGCTCTGCTCTCTGGATTCACACCCTTTGCTTTTTCCTCTTCTCGTTTGGCTTCTGCAGCTATGGAGATTGCCTTGGATTCAAGGAAAAACGAAACTTAATAATCCACGATGAAGTAATAGAATGAAAAAAAATCCTAGAAGGAACCTACTAAGTCATCAATAAAAGAGCATATGGAGCTCAGTTCTTCACTGTGTTTAGTTTTATACGCATAAAAATATCATGAAAGAACAAAGTAAAACAAGAAAGAGAGAGTGGGAGAGAGCATATACCATAAGCTCGCTATCTGGTTCAAGATAAAGCAAAGACGCCAGCTGTTCTCCAACGGAAAGCTCTAACTCCTGGCAGTCTCTGCTTATCTACGGTCATTGAACCAAAAGAGTAAGATGAAAGTGACTAGCTTACATGCAAGTACTTGTAAAAACTTAAACATTACACAACGAGCATTAATTAATAGCAATCATTGTATCAATAGTAACTTAATGTCTAGCAAAATATACGAGTAACCGTGCAAGTTAGGTCAATAAGGAGTAACTCGTTAGGTCTTTGCGGAGTGTATTAGTAATCCCATATAGAGGATCAGCTAGAGAAGCGTATCAAAAACATAGTGAGAAGTTCCACGTACCTTCACAGGTAAGTTTTCATTGTAAGGATTCTTCAAATTCCGAGTTTTGTGGAAGGATAGCTCGCACAACTACAATGGTAAGAATTACAATCAGTCATAAAAGTCCTGTTACTGCATGCATTATGAAAGCATCCTCTTTACTTCTCAGTAACATTGTTAACATTGCAGAATCGATACAATAGATATAAAAAAGTGGGATGCTGTGTGTTGAGGTTGGTAGGGTAAAAGAGTATAGTGACATTAAGACTGAGAATTACTGTTTAGAATATAGCAGAGGCGCAAGATCATATAGGCTTAAAATTAAATCCACAACTTAGCGAATGGACTATTGATTAAAGGAAAAGCTTAGTCAGACAGTATACCTTTAACCATTTAACTGAAAAGTTCCGGCCATATTGTGCAGTTCCATGTTCATGTTTCCAATTTCCTCCACCAATGTAACCACCAATTCTTGATGTCATCTTAGCACAGCCCTATAACATCATATGTGAAACAAAGTTATTTGGAAACATAACGCTGCCTACAAAATACAATCCTATGGAGAAGAAAACTACAGAAAGGCAAGCATTGGTACAGATGAATAGGGAAATTGATTTACCAACATAATAAGCATTATGGTAGCTAATGCTTAACCCAGTAAAGTACCTGGAAATGCCGGGTCCGGTTGACAGAAAATATCAAGATCACATTTTCCACAGAGTCAAAAGCTTCATTAAGTTTAGCTTCATTGCTCCTTTGTGTAGCCCATACTCCTTGTTGCACAGATAATTCAAAATTTTCTCGATTGCAACTTTTAACTACAAAATACCTGAAAAACCAAGATCCTAAATAACATTAGGGATGACGGATGATGAGTAAGAGTATTATAGCATAAGGCATAGGTATATACAGGCTGAGTATTACATCTCAGCCGTTTGTTTCATTTTTTTTTAGATATGGTATGGTTAGTAGAAAATCAAGAATTTTTATATTAAAAGTTAATTAGATAACCGAAATAAAATTAAAATTTTGATTTTGTCGAAAAATCGTAAGTATGAAAATAACAACACTAATTATTTTAGGTTTTAAATGACACATTTTTATTATTTGGTGTATTTTTATTTCAATCCAAAATAATTAGGTATTAAACGTCCAAATAAAAATAATTTCGAGTTTTTTTTGGCATTTTTCCCAATAAGAATAACCTACACTCCTGTGTGGCTAAATCTATATATTTTAAAAAAAGTTTACTTAATTTAACAAATCAAAAGGTAAATTAATTATGATACTAAAAACGATTCCAACTGTGAATGAAAAAAAATAATCAAAATAAATATTAATCTTCAACGATACGAAACATAAGTAAATTTTCTAATATAAACATAAAGTAACATAGATATGCGAATTACCCGCGAGCATTTGCGACCAAATGTATTTAACAAAAATAGTTTAAGATATTTATAAGTTTTAAAAATATTTTGATACATTTTGGTTGTTTACTTTTTAATATTTAAATTAAATGTTTAATAAGTTTTTTATTTTTGAAAAAATTTAAATGAATTATATAGTTATTCCTTTTGTTTATTTTGGAACTTTATTTAAAACATCATATATGTCATTATTTTATTTGTTTTAAAAGTGTTTGTTGGGATGGAACACTATGTCATGAAATCATATAATGAATATAACTTTTAAAAATAACACTTATTTTGTAAAATCTATTATAGTAGATCTAGATTATGCGGGTCAAGTTCTGTGATAAAAAAAATTGTTTGTTAATTTTATTTGATTTGTTTAGTGTTTAAAATTATAAATTTTATTTTGATTGTTAATTCTATGACTTAACCCGTAGTTTACTGCATATTAATTTTAGGACCAAATATGTAACGTATGTGTGTCAAAATCATATTGACCGAGAAATCCTACCAAACAACATTATTCTGAACTTTAATTTAATCCGAAATATCATATTTCTTGAAATTTCAACCCGTGTTATAGCAAGAAATCTTATTTCTTGAAATTTTTTCATATTATAGTGACATATTGAAACAACTCGACCCGTTTTTTTAATAATAATAATAATAACCTAAACTAGTGGTCCCACACCCACTAACCACGTAACCACAATCACACAACAATGGATAACATAAACAATACCATTAAAGCAATAAATAACCAATAACCCAATAACCATTATTAAAACATAACAATTAACCAATAATCTAAACATGATGAATCGAAGAACTAGCAATCCTAAGCAACATTCTAGGGACTCATTTCTAGTAACCTAACAGAAGCCAGACAACAACCAATCGAGCCACTAGAACATCCTCCTCTTTATTGCCTTGATTCTACGATCACACTTTGCCTTTACCTGCACCACAAACACAAATTGAGATGCATGAGTATTTATAAACACTCAATGAGGTAATCCTCTCATCTATTGGGCTATACACACACGCAATTGAGATAACTCTAACCATTAAACAACAATCAACAAACAAACAACAAACCAGGACATCTGCATCGACCGACACCAATTGGGGTTGCATCAACTGACGCAAGCTTGCATCGACCGATGCAAGGTTCACCTGCATCGACTCACACTAACACTGCATCGACCGATGCATGCTCGAAATTGCACGAAATCCCTAATTGCATCGACCGACACCTCCACATAGCATCGACCAACACTTCTAGGTCAAATCGCACCGTACTCGCATTGCATCGACCGACACACAAAGTGCATCGATCGACGCACATGTCGAGCTTAGTTTTTTTCCCAAAGCTTCTCGCCGGATCTCCGTTCCTACACCATCAAAACTCAATCCCAGACCACAAGAAAGCTTCACAAAGCCTCAAGCGACTCAATAACGTTCTGGATTTTGAGTGATTTTGGATACTTTTGTAGTTGGAAAATACAAACAAAAAAAATCACACCACGAGAGGTGGTATTTGAAGGAATTAAAAACAAAACAAAACAAAGAAAAATGCCTACAAAAAAAACTGCATCGTGAGAGATAACCCACGAGCGGTAGACCTCTTTAGCTTTCTCTTCTCTCTTCCTCCTCGTCTCTCTCTCTCTCGCTTGATCCATCGAACAAAAACAAAAAGGAACTGAAGAGAAACCCAGTTTTGTTCTCCCTCAGGTTCAAACTTCTCTTCTCCAATTCTTTCTACTCTTTAGTTATGTTTGATATTTGATATGGATTATTCAGGTGGACTTCTACTTGTGTAAGGATATATCAATATTGGTTGAGGAGATTGATTCACGAATGACGTTAAACATGAAGTGCTGAAATTATAAGCTCTCTAGCTCTCACTTTGGATTTAGTTTTGTAATATTTCTAGGTTATGCTTGTATAGTTGTATTTAGGATGAAGGTATTTTGTTTGTATGTATGATGTTCTATAACCACAACATTGTCGAATGTAGAAGTTGTTGAGCTCTTACTATTCTCTGTTAGTTCTTGGTTAAGTTTCTTTCTACAATGTCGATAATGTTGAAGCCATCCAGAGTGCTACAAAAAAATTCTAAAAAAAAAAACATTTTTTAATTCTAAAAAAAAATTCTCACAATCACCCAAAATCTTCCTAAATCACTCCCGTAAATCTCACCTAATCAACAATCATTTAGATAAAAAATCTAACAAATCTACTTAAATATCCTAAAACTCTACTCAAATCTCTCAAAACACCAAAACATACAAACTCCACAAAATCCTCTTAAAATTTTTGTTCCAATACACCTCCCTTAAACTCTCTTGATTTAATGGTCTCCTATGAAAAACATTTTACCAACAATTTAATGGGTAATTGGCAAGAATGACTTTAAAAAAACCCAAAATTAACTAACTGACTACTCTAAGCACAAATCTACTATATTCTCTGTATAATATACAATATATACATATTTATCCCTACTATACTAACTTCTTCCACCACAAAGCACAAACCACACCCCCTACTTCCTAACAACCACTTTTTATTACCATCACACCAACTCCGACTGTCGGACCACCGCCTGACCATCGCCGGACCACCGCCTGACCATCACCGGACCACCGCCGTACTACCGCCGAGCCTCGTCGGACCACCACCGGGCCACCGTCTAGCACCACCACCGTCCACCTCATCCACCACTATCCCTAAATCATAAAACCTAAAAAGATAATTTGCTCTATCCTTACTCTTAAATTTCTAATTTTTTCAAATTAATGGCTATATTATTTGTTATTTTTTTTTTTGGTTATTCACCTAATTCACCCCAATTTAATCCACAAAAACACTGTTAGGAAAGAAGAAAAAATCCAATAAATGTGGTCTGTTTTTTACTAGTACTATATTGTCAACATAGTAATGTGGTCTGTTTATAACACAGATTTGGGTGTATAATAAATATTTTTCTCTCACAAGTCACAACTAACCAGCATGTTGATGTTGAATATAGACCACACTACTTTTGGACGTAAATAGCAAAAATACATTAATTTTGGGGCTTTTTTAAATAATAAATATTTTGTTTTTTGTTTTTCCTTTCCTTCTTCTATCTATCTCTAAGCACTACCCCTCCCCCGCAATTGAAGGTTCTCTTCGTCGCTCATCTCCCTTTCGATCTCAGATTCGAATTTTTTTTCCTTGGCATAGCGATTACAGATTCTAGGGTTTCGAATTACTTGTTACCCAATCGACTCTTTCTCCTTTTTTATTTCCGGGGCAAAATTTGCCCTTAGGGTTTCGAAGATTCCGAATCTGTGGACGGAGGCAATTTCGACGTTTTCTTGAGTTGCTGCAAAGATGTTCTGGCGAATGGCGGGATTATCAACGGCGTCTGCCGTGAGTTTTTCTTCTTCTCCCTGACCTAATTTTTTTTTATAAACGATCGTGTGTGTAATTTATGTGGGAGAATAATCAGGCACGAGAAGAGTTTTCGCTGTTTGTTTTCTTGTTGATGGATTTAACGCTTTTTGGGGAGTTGTGGACGGATGTATTGAGTTTTCATTTCTGTGGTAATTGGTAGCTTCCTCTCTTTCTTTAGACGAATATGTTGCAGGGAGGTGAAGGGATTTGTGTGTTTTGATTTATTATTGGCTTAGAAGTAATAGAAGTGTCTTTGTATTTCTTATTCTTGATGATATTTAAGCACTGTCTTGCTGGTAGTCTGCATTTCCTACACTAGTTTTGTACAATGGATGTGAAATGTAGAGTGAAGAGAAAATCTTGTCGATGTGATTAGAGAATATTTTTGAACGATGAAAGTCTCCCCCTGATAATTGTCATCAGATTGTTTAGTAGTTGTAGTGATGACCTTTTATCCTTCAAATGGACATCAAAAAATGCATAGGTGGGGTAATTGAAATGATACTGAAAACACTAGTAGAGGATGAGGAGGGAGATACTGGCGTTTCCAAGGGGATAGTTCTGTGGAGTTTTATGTAACTTTTTTGTCTCATCTAGTGGGACTTTTATTCATATTGTATGAATCTGGCTGCTCGCTATTCATAGTCTTCGTGCTTTGTGATTTCTTTTGCAGGTTGAAGCAATTTTGGACAAAGATAGTTTCACATTAGAGGAACTTCTTGACGAGGATGAGATTATTCAAGAATGCAAAGCCCTGAACGGAAAACTCTTGAATTTGTATGCTCTGTAACCACATTTTTTTCTTTCTATTTCATGCTTCATGCTTAATGACCGTTTTTGGGAGAGGAAAAGAAATGCAATTGTCCATATGTAGAGGTTAGAATTGACAATGCATTGGCTTTGGGTGTTGAATATATTGCTTGGAAATGCTGTCACTTATTTTGATGTTCACCTCCAAAGCTTTGCTAATTAAATATACAACAACTAAAAACATTTCTACTTTCAAACACTATTTTGCGACATGCCATTTTCCGCATCAAATGATTTTCAAAATTCATTTCTTAAATTATATTCGCTTTCACTGGCAATGCCCACTCATTCTTGACTATTGGATTTTCTTATTTCAGCTTGAGAGAAAGAGTGCAAGTGGAACAACTTATTAGGTACATAATAGAGGAGCCTCTCGAGGATGTTGAAAAGAAGCGAACTTTCAAGTAAGTATTGGATAAATGATCCAAAAAGAATCAATCGAAAATTAAAAAGTCGAAATTGTTTATTGTTTTCCTTCTGATTGTGTTTGATGAATTAAAAATTGATATTCTTTTATGTTGTAGGTTTCCTTTCATTGCCTGTGAAATATTTACGTGTGAGATTGAAATGATACTGAAAACACTAGTAGAGGATGAGGAGGTAGACATTACTTTCTCCTATATTAAAACTTCGTTAAATGGTTAAGGATCTAGGCTTTCTTACCTCTCATGATCTCCTTCTTTTCAGTTGATGTTATTGCTGTTTTCGTTTTTGGAAGCTAAAGAAACCCATAACTCATTGCTTGCCGGGTACTTCAGCAAGGTATTCAGCATTCAACAATTTTTAATTCAGAAAACTCATTGAGAACTTTCCCATGCTCTTATAGGGCTCCATAGAGTTTCCTCAACATGTGCTCTCTTACTTTTTCTCTTACCAGGTTGTCATTTGTTTGCTGGTGCGGAAGACGATTCCTTTCATGCAATTTATAAAAGTAAGTTGATTTTGTTTCCCAGATTAAGTTTTCCTTATAAGAATGAATTGAACTTAGCTAGAATTAGTATTTTCCTTATCTTTGTTGAGAGTATTGAACCATTAGCTAGCTGCTTTCTTGTATAATTTGAACCTTCTGTGTAACTTGAGATAATGGTCTTAAATAGTCGGAGATTTTGATGAAGATCTGTTTGTTTGTTTAATCATTGTAAAAGATTTTTACTAATCAACTATATTTAGTCGAACCCTGCTGAAAAGTTTTTGATAACGGGTACACAAGTTCACAATGCTTTAAACACCACTTAACCATCTGAAGATTAATTCACAGTATGGTTAATCTTGGCTTTGTTGTGCTACCAGGATCATCAAGACATACTGAAGCAGCTTGTTGATTTGATTGGTACTACATCTATAATGGAGGTTGGTTTTTTTTTAGAACTCCTGGTTTTTGCTCTACGTTTATTACACATCTACTTGAGCTGAATAGTTGAAAAAAATGTCATTTTTTCCTCTCCTTTAAAGAATTTATGAATCTTTTTACCGTAACAATAGTAATAGACCCAGCAATAATGATGAGAACAATAGGAAAATTTATGATATTGCTCGCATCATTGTCTCATGGTGCGTATTGTTGTTTAGCTATTATTGTTAGTCTGTTACACCAGGGACTTTATTAATTATTATTGCCTGTAAACAATGAAGGTTATAATACTTGTAGGAGATACCGAGAGGTTATAAACATTAGATTTTCTTTCAATTGCTTGTTTCCTAGACTCTTACTTATTACTTGGTGTTCAGGTTTTAAAACGTCTGGTTGGTACTGATGAGCACCTATATTCAAACTACACAAGTGCAATGCAGTGGGTGGAAGATACAGATGTTCTAGAGATGATTGTGGATAAGTTTGGCTCCTCGGTAAGTTCCATTCAGTTGCATGGGATTACTTTTTTTTTTCAATATGTCTAGTCTTAGGGCTTTCCTTCTTTACTTCAGATTTTATTCTATCATCCCAGGCATTGCTATGATGCTATCTACTGATATCTCAGAGATTTGTGTTATACTTTTGTAGGAGTCTCCCGAAGTACATGCCAATGCAGCTGAAATTCTTTGTACTGTAGCAAGATACGCACCCCCTGGTCTTGCTACAAAACTTTCCAGCCCCAGGTAGATTTTTCTCAGCTTTGGCTATTGTTTTCATTCACTCGTTGATATTGTTGAAAATTTCTAAGTAATCAACTTATTCCCTGTAAAATTTTATGCAGTTGCACTGGAAGGTTGTTGAAACATACTTTAGAAGATTCACGGCCCAAGTCTGTTCTCGTTAATTCATTGTCGGTATGCATATCTTTGCTGGATCCTAAGAGGTTTACAATGGGGACTTATCATATATACGGTCGTCAACTAACCCATGGAAGCATAGCAACTAATCCTGAGACAGTGGAGGGAATGCTTGGAAGCCTAGGTGAGCAAATATAGTATGGTTATTATATGTTCATATGTGGTTGTTTGACTTCTTGAATACCATATTCCCTATTGTGAGAGATGTGGTTGGGAAGGAAGAATATTGGGCCTTTTTTGTGGGATTTCGGAACCTACAACCAGATATTCTATGCACACTTGTTGGTATGAAAACTGGTGAAACTGTATTTTTTTTTTTTCTAATTTTGTAGAGACTCTCATTGAGGTACAAGAATATCATTATAGCATTTTGCTTTCTCAACTTTTATAGGTCTTTTTGCTTTATTGCGTGGTTTGCAATGTTAACTAGTCTCTTGGCTGCTATGTATCATATGTAATATGCTTCTCTACTGTGCAGGTGATTTACTTAAGCTTTTGAATGTTTCATCTGCTGAGGGTATTCTGTTAACAACGTATGGCAAGTTACAACCACCTCTTGGAAAACATAGATTAAAGGTATTTCTTATCCTCATTTGTATGATTTGTTTTCTAGTTATAATGTATCTTTCACTGTTATAATGGTTTATAATTTAAATTTTCGTTTTCCTAGATTGTAGAGTTTATTTCAGTCTTACTCACCGTCGGTAGTGAAGCAGCAGAAAATGAAGTAATTCGACTTGGGGCGGTGAAAAGAGTGTTGGACTTGTTCTTCGAGTAAGTGGGGAACTTCATGATTTTAGTTGATGATATGCAGACTGCCATGCTAATTTGTGATGCAATTGTGTCTCAGGTATCCCTACAACAATTTTCTGCATCACCATGTAGAGAATGTAATTCTCTCATGTTTAGAGAGCAAAAACTCTCAACTTGTTGACCATCTTCTCAGTGAGTGCAATCTTATTGGGAGTATACTAAAGGCGGAAAAGGACTCAACATTAACTGCTAGTGATTCTGATAAGGTGAAGAAACTTGATTGATAATATCTGGGGTTGGCATCAGTGGTTACTAACGTGGTTTATATATGATGTCTCAGCTTCAGCCTACTGTCCCTGCAGAGGCTAGAAAGCCACTCAGGACTGGAAATATTGGTCATTTGACTCGTATCTCGAACAAACTTCTTCAGTTAGCTAATAGTAATGTCGAAATTCAGTCTCATTTGCAGGTAAACCACAATCTCTCTAGTGGGATTTATTCTTTTTTAGTGGCTTGCTACCCATTCATGTACTCATGCAGATATGAAGCAGAACTAAATTATTGACTGGGCTTGAAAATATTCAATATGCTTATATATAGTTGCTATTCGTAGTTTTCTCGAGTTTTGGATGAGAGTATGATATTTCCTTACACTTTCTGTAAGAATTTATAGAAGATCAGATGGTAAAAAAAAATGATCAGCGCATTACTCCTTTTTTATTTCTCCCAGAGATGTTTCCTTTATAGCTTGTTTGCATGTGAAAGATTGAGAGGGATTCTAGTCTTGTAGGGTCTGGTCTTTAGTATCAAACTCTTCATATCTTGTTGATTTTTTCTGCTACGTTCTTTACCAGGAAAATAGCAAATGGGTGGACTGGCAGACAGATGTCTTGTCAAAGCGTAATACATTGGAAAATGTGTACTCTTGGGCCTGCGGGTATGTATTATTTTCTCTTATACGGAGTTTCTTAAGACTCAAAGAAACTTATGACACCGGCTTCTGTTCTCAAATTATTACCAAAGCCAGTTCATACTGAAAACAGTGATTCTCTTACAAAAGTTTGTCACATTTGTGTAATTTGCTTTTGCTTTAATAGCAATCAAGATATATGATAAGTTGCACATTCCACTAGGTGGCAATAAGAGCTTGCATTTGGGAATTTCTTTAGGGGTTGATAAATGTTATACATGAGAAGGCTGTAGTGATGGTAGGTGGTGTAGTAAATGGAGAATTCTTTTTACTGATATCTTTTGCTTAACAGGAGGCCAACTTCACTCCATGATCGTAGTAGAGATAGTGATGATGATGATTACCACGATAGAGATTATGATGTGGCAGCCCTAGCAAACAATTTGAGCCAGGCCTTTCGATATGGAATTTACAGCAACGATGACATGGATGAGGTGATGTTCTCGTTTTGCCTTGCCAGTTGCTATAGCTGCTACTTGTGATATTTTCTATAAAAAAAAATTATTTTTATCAAAGATATTAGCCGCATGTTTCATTAAGCCTTGAAACGTCATGGGTATTGACTTTCGAGCCAAAGGAGGGAATCGATTCAGGATTGTTTAGTTATTTATTATAATTTATGTTGGCCTGTATTCCTGTTATAGTTCCTGAAATGTAGTTACAAATCTCTGTATTTGATGGATAGTTAAACCATCACATCTTCTTCAATCATTCTGCTTAGTTAGCATGGGGTTCCAACCGTCTTCTCTTCCTTTATCATAGTTAATTAGCCTGGAAGTAGCTTGGATTCTGCATGAGTTTTTGATTTTCATTGCATTACCTTCCTCATAATACACTGGTTCTACCATTTACATTTTTATTATTCCACTGCAGGCCCAAGGCTCTATGGAGCGCGATGATGAGGTATATTTAGTCTTTTCCTTATCTTTTGGAATTAAAACTTGACTTTCGTTTTGGAACAAGTAGGAAGAAGTTTTTAACTTCTTTCCTTTCCTCCTTTCTATGCTATTTTTTTGCTGAAAACTCGCCCAAATTTTTGTTACGACTCATGTGCCTGTTTGTCTAAGCCACCCAATATGATGAAACTTCTAGTGATATGTTTAAAACCTCTTATAATGTCTATGTGCAGGATGTCTACTTTGATGATGAATCTGCAGAAGTCGTCATATCTTCCTTGCGTCTTGGAGATGATCAGGAGAGGTAACGAGTTCAACTTTTCTTTTCTGGTAGAAATTAAACCATCGATTCGCATCATATTCATATATGGTTGATGCGATCCCTTAACTTACGAAATATAACATGGTGTCGTTGTAGTGATTCTCTCTTCACAAATTCAAACTGGTTTGCATTTGATGATGATAAAGCTGCGAATGAGCGCTCAGTGAGCTCAATTGCGTCCCCTTCACCCAATGCTGATGGAGATGGTGAGGATGGTGATGTCGTCATAGGTGAAGGCGATGAATTCAACGACACTGCAGCCTCTTCCCCATCTGTTGATATGGAAACAGAGGATCCTACATCAAAGCATCCTTCTGAAAACCCTAGTGAACCAGAACCCGAAAAGTCACCTGCTTGGGTTGAATGGAGAGAGACCTCTGAGTCCACTTCGCCTTCTTCCAACCCAGATGAAGCTACTATATTGTCCAATGGTGATGTTCAAATTGAAAAAGAGGACAATGGCGATGATACTGATAACAAAAGTGCTGAGGATTCACCAGGTGCATCGGGCAATGAAACCAAAGAGAAGTTGCCAGATGGGAGTGGTGTTGAACCCACTGAGAGCTCACCGAAAGCTAGTGATGTGGAACACACTGAGAGCTCAGCAAAAGCAAGTGGTACTGCAATAACCGAGAACTTGAGAGATCTCGGTCCTGCTGAAACGCATGCGGATGCTGAATGCTCTGAACTTAAAAGCCCCCAGGAAACGAAAGAAACAGAGGTTGCAGCAGATGTCAAAGAAACCAAAGAAGCTGTGAAGGAACCCGAGAAGGTGTAGCTTGCGTTAAGGGCTTTACACAACCGGGTCTCTTTAACTAGCAAAACAAGTTCCTGCTGATGCTTTTGGTTGAGGCCTTAGTCTGTTTTGGGTACAATTTATTATATTATTTTTTTCTTTTCCTTGTTTGTTGTTTTTACTCTTCATTGTAACATTTCTAAATCCGGTCTCTATTATTCAAAACATTATTGTCGACCTAAAAAAATTGTTACAAGCTTTTTCATACTTATTAGTTTGAGTTTTTTTACCTCCTAGACACATCAAGATCAAGTGTGTTGTAAAGTTGTTGCTCCCGTGCCGCAACAGATATGATACTTTCATCTTTTTGCCTATCAACTTTCCCGACTAAGTCACTTTGCGAATTTCCCATTTCCCGTTCCTGTTAAATGGTATCATCAAGTCACTAAACGAACTTTTGTCGTTAGCTTGAGTTCAAATGATGTAAGAATGAGAACTCATAAATATAATTTATCCTCCGACTCTGAGCTTTCACTTGGTAAAAATATGGAGAAGGCAGGTCTTGAAATTGGCAGATTCTTCGAATATGGAAACCGACATTATCAAAGAAAATAAATGTATCATTACCTTAACTTGTTAATGTTAAATTCGTTAATTATGGAAAGTTTATGGATTCTCCCTTGTCTAAAAATGATTTTACGGTGCCTATTGTACAGATCTTATTTTTCTCTATTGAGTTTCAGTTTAGGGTTTTCTTCTTCTTCTTTTCACCAAGCTTCCTTCACAATGGCGGACCCAAACCAATCCGTCGGAGTATTTCCTCTTCTCTCTCTCAATCTCTCAAGTCTCAGTCTATCTATATTATATCTATCTATCACCCTCTCTCTCTCTCTCTTCAGTTGCTAATGATTAGCTTGTGTAAATTTTGCAGACTTGCATACTAAGAGTCGATCTAAAGTGTTGCACCGGTTGCCAAAAAAAAGCACGCATCAAGTTGAAGAGTTTATCTGGTAATAAGAAAAAGTCCAACTTACTTTTGAAGTACTTCTTGATTCATATATAAGTCTTATAACATGAGATGATTCTTAATACTTTTGTTTCCAATGAAAACAGGTGTAAACGAAGTGGAGTACGACAGCGAAAAAGGGCTCATGACAGTCACAGGTGACGTAGAGCCTATGGCTCTAGTTCGTAAACTTAATAAATGTGGCAAAGAAACAGAGCTCTTCTCAGTTAAGTACCAGATTGAAGATGATGATGTAAAGAGCGACGATGAAGATGAAACTTCTTCTTCTTCTTCTGACTCTGCTAGTTCATATTATGATCCTAAACCCATGGAACGTGAATTCCAAGGGAAGATGAAGCAGCCGAAGAAGAAGACATTGCTACAAAAAATACGTTCTTTTCTATGCTGTTTAACCAGTAAATCAAAGGTTGTACAGCCTTTACCAATGCGAAACCGAAACTGGCGTGTCCCATCAAAGTTTGAGTATGGTGCTCCGCAGTTGCGGCCTCCGCAACCGATGCTGCCATATCCTCAAACGATGCAACCACACCACCTACAAATGATGCAGCAACAACAACAACTACAAATGATGCAGCGGCAACAACAACTACAATTGATGCAGCAGCAACCAGGTATCATGTTCCAGCAAGCATACCAACCTTATCTTACGCAAAATCAGGCACAAACTTATCATATGCCAAATCCGGCACAACCGATGAAGATCAGCCGTAGCCTGCATTACCCGCCGACGAAGGACGGCAATGTAAGACTACTTTGAATTCTCAAAGTTGTTGAGGATTGGACAACACAGATTTTACTCTGTTTTTGTCTCTCTCTCTGTACTTAGTTTTACACTCAATGTAAAACCACACTCTTTTATCAGATATATAAACTGTATTTATAGGTTTACATGACACACTTTGACTAAGGGACACGTCTCTAGAAGACAACCCAATGTGGAGACACACACATACATAAGTAACTGTTTTGCAGTTATCAATTCTATTCTATCTCTTCGGTGTGTGATACGAATAGTTTATACATAACACAAATCAATTACTTTCGCTATATAATATACAAATCTTCTAAGATAATAAAATGATGACTTGATCACATTCAATAGGCAAGTGAGTCAAATTGTTTTTTAAGTGGCGTCTCTTTTGCAATTGCCGGTAATGAACATTTCGCAAGTCTTGCAAACTTTTAAACAAAAGAAGAAGAGTAAATTTTTAAGTCACTCATTTGTGATTTCTCTGCATCTCCCAAAAAAGAATAGTCTGATGGCAAACTTTTAAACAAAAGAAGAGTAAATTTTTAAGTCATTAATGGTTGCATAGTTCGAACATTTGTGTAAGATGAGCTTTGTCTGTGTCAAGGAACAAGAATCTGATTCATAACACAACTGAGAAAACATAAGATCTGTGCCTATTGCTAGTACTAGAATCTATCGTCTCAGATACACGATTTCTCTTGGAGAATACTTGTCTTAGGAATTGTCTGTTCTGCATTCATGTTTTCCCCACACCCCTTTAATGGTTGTTTTCATGTTCGCCCTCCAAATCTTTCAAGTATCCCATGAACAAAAGAAACCCGAAAAGGAAGAATTCACCTGAAGAGCTCCCACCACCACCTCCGCCACCACCACCACCGCCATCATCCCGAGGCCGGAACCCATTTCCACCGTCATCAAGCTTTGGGGATTTCTCTTTTCCTGATATTTACGCAAATGCTAAAAAATTAAGTTCTGAAGATACCAACTAGAACAGACCAGTCCATCTTGGTTTTAGGAACTAGAATAAGAACCATAGCAAGCCACAATATGAATTCTAAAAAACAGTTCAATATTTGCTAGACTCGTAAGAGATCATATAGTTTAAAGCCATTCTTGTTTACTTGAAACACAAAATAGTTTCCTCAACATGAAAACGCACATCAATACAGTTAACAAGGAGAAGGATGCAATGATTTACCATGAGTAGGAGCTTGTGTGATCGTTGGTGATTGCCGTGTAACTGTCTGTGTTTGCCCTTGACTGCATTTTGAATTCTGCAGCAAAATCAATCAGAATACGTAAACAGCTAGCTATTAAGAGACACCTAGTAACATAATACCGGAGAAATAAACTATTGACCACAAGAGCAAAAGGATCTTCTTTTCATCAAAAAAGCAAAATGGTGTATGATGACATGCAAATCAATAAGTTATCCCAACAGCTAAAGAGTTCAAACACAGGAACTTAAGATAGAAACAGTAAAAGCAAAGAGATGGAACTAACTCACAAGTAACAAAACAAAGAGAACATACCAGCGCAGAGTTACATATAAAGACAGATCTTTTCTTCTTAGAGACGACAACAGGTTGCACTGCACGCGTTCCAACTGCGTGGACAGAAGGAAATTTTCTCTGGCTCCACGGTTGGCGTTGCATAGAAACTGTTGTAGGATAACGCCTATGAAAGTTTCCTGTGTCACAGAGGACGAGTAGAACAAGAGCTTTAGACTTCATTCAAAATTAGAAGAACGGACTAAGAAAGGATCAATGATACGACACTAGGTGAGGATTCAATTCTCAGACATCAATAATAACAACTCTCGTTTCTTCAATTATTTCAATAAGGAATCCATTATAAACTAAGTGCTAGTAAAAGCAAACAAGAACCCCAACATATCTGTTGAAATTTGTAGAACAATACATTGTAGAGACATATACCATTACTGGAAAAATGATTCAGGCGAGGAGGAGGGAGGTACACAAGCGGTTGTGTACCAACACACAACGAGGGATTCATCACAACCATATCTGCAAAAAGAAAGAACAAATCCAAAGATTAAACCCTTTATCCATTTCAACACACCACTAGAGAAATCAAACACTCAAAATCAAGGCTTTAAACAACAATCATACGTATATATTCAATTCACCAGCTTTAAAATTCGATTAAGGAAAAAAACCCTAAAATAATTTGCTTCAAAGTCGCGTAGATTTTTATTTTTATTTTTTTGTAAAGAAGAAGCAGAGAAAACTAGATGCAAAAAAATCTGGAGATTTGGTGGCTCCTCGAAGTTTCTCGATCATAGAAAAATAAAACCCAAATCTGGAATTAAATCGTACCTGAAGAATTAAACGCAAGAAGACGGGGAAAAAAAAAAAAAAAAACAAGACTTTCCTAGGGTTTATCCCACAGATCAAATTACAAACGTTGGCTTCTAATGCAAGATTTGTAAATAACCCAGAAACAATTCACTACGAGATTGCTAAATATTTATTTATTTATTTCTCTTTTTGTAAAGTCGGTTTTAATTTTTTTTTTTTTTTTTACAGTAATAAGCTTTTTATTTATTTATTTGGTATTATTTTTAAAAAAAAACAACTTGATCGGAAAAATTAAAAACCCTAATTTTGAGCAGATCTTTCCAATTGAAACCAAACCGTGAAATCAAGAGCTGAGAGTGGGGAAATTTCACTTCACCGACGGCGGAAAAAATGCTTGGTGGGTTATACGGAGACCTTCCACCACCGTCCGATGATGAGAAACCCAGCGGCAACTCCTCCTCCGTCTGGTCAAGCAATACCAAAATGGCTCCGCCTACGCTTCGCAAACCACCGGCTTTTGCTCCGACGCAAACGATTCTAAGACCTTCAAACAAACCCAAACCTGTCGTGTCGTCGTCACCCTACAAGCCTCCTCCTTCGTTGATTACTCCGGCGATAGAGTCAGCATCTTCGCAGCCAGCATTGATCGGTGTGACATCATCTGTGATCGAAGAGTACGATCCAGCGAGACCTAACGATTACGAGGAGTATAAAAGGGAGACGAAGAGGAAAGCTATGGAAGCTGAGATGAAGCGAGAGCTGGATAAGAGAAGGCAAGAGGAAGAGGAGAGAGATAAGAGGGAAAGGGAAGAGAGGGAGAAGGAGAGAGAGAGAGATAACAGTGATCCGACTCGGTTGAATATCTCAGGCGAGGAAGCGTGGAAGAGACGCGCAGCTATGAGCGGTGGTGGGAAGCGGAGATCTTCGTCTCCTCCGCCTGGGAATGTTGACGGGTTTAGTATTGGGAAATCGGAGACGAGTGGGTTAGGAGTTGGAGCAGGTGGGCAGATGACAGCTGCTCAGAGGATGATGGCAAAGATGGGATGGAAACAGGGACAAGGGCTTGGGAAATCAGAGCAAGGTATCACTACGCCGTTGATGGCTAAGAAGACTGATCGTAGAGCTGGTGTGATTGTGAATGCTAGTGAACACAAGTCTGTGGAGAAGAAGGTTAAGAGTGTTAATATCAATGGTGAACCAACCAGGGTTCTGCTTCTTAGAAACATGGTATGCTGCTTTAATACACCCTCTTGAACGTATGCATTCTTTGACTTCAGATTTTGACGTGCCGCCACAGTCTAGTTGATTCAGTATGATGTGCCAAAGTTAGCTTAGAATCTCATTGTTCTAGTGTTCTTGTATAAGGACACACTTTGCTACTATGATTTAGAACGGTTTTCTAGGATTTTGGGTGAGAATGATATTTGCTGTATTCTAGCATTTGATGTGGTTCTTAGTTTAGATATGTTTACTTCAAATTGCTGGTAGCATCTTAAATGAATAAATCCAAACCTATACTTGTTTTTTTTGGGGATTGAATATGAGGGCATATTGGCATACTGTAGACAAAGATATCTGTGTGTAAATGGAATTGAGTAATGGTCTGCCACGGGATAACTGGAGCCTTTGTGATACTTCTTTCTGGCAAGATATCCTGAAATTAAAAGCTTTGGCATTTTTGTGATGAAAATTCTTTGTTGGTGGAGCTTCTTTATCATAATGTTACATATGTTATGTTAGTCTAGTGAACTGCTAGGTTGTTACAAATTTAAGATTGGAAAGAACGTTTTAGATGCACAAGTTACAATATCTTCCCCCTCGAACAGTCTAATAGGCATTTGGGATTTTTGGTTTTTGAGGCTAGCCTAACTTGAGCTCTCAGGATAGGATTGCCAAATGCTAAAGAGTTCACAAATGAAACCTGAGAGTTGGCATGTGACTGAAGGAGATTTTATTGGTTTTAGGATACTGTAATAGCTCTCACATCTTTTTCTATATGAAACGTTTCTTTACTATTACCATAGAATTATTGGTATGAGTGAATGCATAGCGAGCCATTACTCTTGTGATTCTTTTCTCGTTTATTTAGGCTCTGCAATTCTGATTGACCGATCACCTGTTTTATCTCCACCTAAAGGTTGGGCCAGGAGAAGTAGATGATGAGCTAGAAGACGAGGTAGGAGGCGAGTGTGGCAAATACGGTACAGTCACTCGTGTACTGATATTTGAGATCACTGAAAAGGATTTCCCTGTACACGAAGCAGTCAGAATCTTTGTTCAGTTTTCAAGACCCGAGGAAACAACTAAAGCCCTTGTGGATCTCGATGGGAGATACTTTGGAGGAAGGACCGTGCGTGCAACGTTTTATGATGAGGAGAAATTCAGTAAGAACGAGTTGGCTCCAGTTCCAGGTGAAATCCCTGGCTATTAGCTGACAACAACTCCCAAGAAACACACTGCATCTTCTTCTTCTTCTATAAGAGATTCTTGATAGAGGAAAAAATAAACCATAATAGATGAGGTTTTAAAAACATTTGTAAAGTACTTTAGAAACTTTTGGGATCTATCTGTTTATTGTTGATTAAAGTAGCTTCGTTAATGATGAAGAAATGTTCCTCTTCTTTTGATCATGTTTCTATTTTGCATTTTAGTTAGTCAAATCGATTATATTTCATTACTCGATTAATGTATATAGTAAACATGATGCGAGATTGACAAAAAAAAAGTAAACATGATGCGATAGTGTGAAGGATACTAGTGGGTCGGGATATCCAATTCGAGCTATTATAAACTGGGCTACTAGGCCCAAAAGAGTGTTAATATATTTATGAGAACAGTCCCAAAAGACTGCTAGCAATTGCTATTTATTTGAAGTGTGATTTTATGTTGATTACCTATTTAAAATATATATATATATATATAGTATTTACATAGATAAATATATATACCAATATTTACTACGTTAGTTGACAAAATGATAATCTTAAAGTAATACATTACACACTCTATTTATGTATGCAAAGCAAAAGAGATTTTATGGTTTGTCTTCCATTAATTGTTGTTGTAGGCGGAGAGTATATAAAATATCGGACGCGCAAAAAAATACTAGCTCAAAATGAAACCGTTAGACCAAACTCTAATGGTATTCCTAAACATTATTTTCGTGTAATTTTAGAACTAAAATATCTTCGACGGAATTCTAAAATTTGAAAGACATTTTAAAGAAATTAATAGTCATTAATATCTTTCAAATTTTACCTTGAGGAGGAATGGTGGCATGGTTTTCAGTAAGTCTCTTTAACATTTTTGTTGTTTAAACATTTTCCGAATAACATATTTGTTTAAACATTTTCCGAATAACTACTCCAACAATGGTTTTCAAATATCTCCACCATATTTGAAAGACATTAATATCTAAACAACAATGGTTTTAAACAAATAGTCACATAAAACAAATTAGCCAATCAGAAAATGTATCGTTTTATAGGTTTTGTCAAAAGCAATTTTGTAGTCTCTTTACATTTACATTTACCTAGCTGACACAATTTTTTTACTTCCCTCATTTCCTCTCTTCTATTTGTTCTCTTCACCATTTTCATAATCGTTTCTCTCTTTTTTTTTTTTTTTTTCATTTTTCACCAACAAAAATAGCTTCTTCCGTTCAACATCATCTTCTTGCTGGATTATGTGTCAAAGATGTCAACTTTTTGCTGGACTAACTGTCAAAGATGTTGTCGACTTTTTAAGTGCTTATATCAGTTATAAATAATTCATGTTACAATTTATAAAATAATATTAATATATTTTTACAAAATAACTATTATTTAATTTTATTTACTAATATGAAAATAAACTATAAAATTTGTTTATGGCAATAAGTGCTTATTAAATTTAACACTTTTTGACGCTATGAAATATACCAACGGTGCAAGATCATTATATATAAAAAAAAATCTGAAGTCTGTTTTTTAAAATTAAAATCACACTTGAGCTATTATAAACTGGGCTACTAGGTCCAAAAGAGTGTTAATATATTCATGAGAACAGTCCCAAAAGACTGTTAGCAATTAGCTAGTTAAAGTAAAATGTAAAAATCCGAAGTGTGATTTTATATTGATTACCTATTTTTCAAAAAATTAATTTAGTATTTACATAGATAAATATATATACCAATATTTACTACGTTAGTTGACAAAATGATAATGGTTATTAATACATTACACACTCTATTATCAGTTTACTAATAAAGTAATACTCATCATTTTTTTTGGCATCTTGTTTCTCAAACGCTGAGAAAGTTATATTCATGTATCTTAAGTTAAGATTCTTAGCCAATCTAAATATGTAATGGTCAAGATAATTAGTAATCGCTTACAACTGTTTGAAATTGATCATTCAAGAGTCAAACAAAAATCGAAATCATTGTACGAGTTGATCTGTACGTATTACAATGTACCCGCTTTAAAAAATAGTAAAACGACAATGCATCATCAACCTTGCAGCAAACGGATCATGACCAAAAAAAAAATCAAAAGTATTGCTTGTTTTGGTGCTGCACAAAATTCAATGTCCTAAAGCCCTTCAATCATCAAACCTACATTTACATTTTCAACATCTCACATAAATTTTAATGGTATCAACGTTCAAATGATTTTGGACCTATAGACCATGCCTTCTGGTGCATTTACACACTTTCAAATTCACTATCTTGATATCTCTCAGACGACTCCCTTAATGTTAACAATAATTACTACAACAACTACCAAAACCAAAACAACATGCAAAAGAAACAACAGAGCAGTGCACTGGTGAAAAAAACTATTCAGGAGAACATGAAAATTAATAAGTTTGAAATGGGGTCAAATAAACAAAAAAATAAAAATAAATGAGTCAAACTGACATTTAGAGCCAATAAGATATCACTGCATTGCCCAACAGTTTCTGTTTACTGCTTTACCAAGAAGAAGAAGAAAATACTGAAATAGTATTACCCTAGTTTCAAAACTGTGGAGTATTTTTTTTTTTTTTTACATATATAGTATTTTCTTCTGAGTTCTTGAGTATTGTAGTAGACAAAAAATGAGAGAGAAAAGACAAAACACAAAAGACAACACAAAAGTAGGGTTCTGTTCTATACTTGTACTATATAATTGCACTTATTAAACTAGCTATCTAGTATTCCCTAATATTCCAATTTTTTATAAAATGCCAATATTCACCACTGGTTGATGGTTCCATCGTAACGGGACTCATAAACTATTGTTTTCGTAACGTGATATGCGTTCTGTAACATTAAATTAAAGGGAGTATACACAAATTTTGGATTCATAACATAACATTATTCTGAACCTCAACTCATTTATATAAAAAAAGACTCATACAGATCTTTTGAAAATTTTAAACAAAACCCAAATTAGCTCTTCTAGGCTTTCAACGAGGGTTTAAATATGCTGCTGCACCCACAGAGCGAAATTCAATAATTTCCCAATTTGGGAAAACCAAAATATACGCAGAGATGCATACATGTATATATACCATGCATATATATGTAGTGTGTCATACCTAGCGGGCCCTATTAACCTAGACTAAACTATGCATGCATGTGCATTTGTAATATATGTATGGATGGATCATGGATGTCATGTCATGTTGGTTGTTAAAGTCCCCCAATTGGTAGTAGAATGTCAATTTTGGTTCGACTTCCGGGATTTTACTAGGTTTGAGAGATTTGAGTAAACCAGATTCCCAATACGTGCAATTCGTTTCCAAAATGTTCTTCTCAACCAAACCATATCAGGTAGGATTAATAATCCTTCGCATATATCTAAATGATTAATGTTTGATAAATCTATCATTCGTATAAATATTGATTTTTGGATTGACTGATCTTAGTAGCAACAGCAGAAAAATATATAAATAACCAACTTTTCTAATGAAAAATCAGAAAAATATGCTCCCACAACTATATAATTTAGCTACTTATATATAAAAATGCGCCAGAAGAACTCTGTTTATATGGTCCCCGACTCAAATATTCTTTACTGAGGTTTAGTTGCTGACATTGGTATAAATAAAACCAGATTTATAACCAAAGAGTTATAGAGCCGGTGATGTGTCAAGAAAAAAAATCAAATAACTTAAAATTCATATTCGGGCAAACTATATATTCGTTCCTTGTTTATCAAATCAAATCTCATTTTGATTCAAATCGGTCTTTCAGTTTATATAACGGAACCGGTCGGAGTAATAATATATGCTTGGTCCTTGGAGCCGGTCGGTATATCAGTATATGCATGGGACTCAATTGCATATGTGGGTAACTAAAGGAGGAGGATTAAATGGGAAGAGAAAGGATGACATAAGCAGGTGTTGACTAAAAGAAACCAAGGGAGGCAGAATCGGGTAAGGCATTTCCTTACACAAAAGCCAGATCTGTCCCAACCAGAATCTCTTCTGTCTTTTCACCCCACATCTCTTTTATTATTTATTTTTATTTTTCACCACACACGCAACAAATCAACTTGTTTATCCCACATTTTTTCTTTTTTAATCACGCAGCGGTCAAATCACCCACCCTACATTTTTCATTTTATTGAGCTGTTTTTCATTTATAGTAATTTTTATCGTTAAAATTGTAGTTTAGTTATAAAAGTATAATGTATAACAGTTGCTACAAAACAGCAAAAATTGCAAAATAGAAATTGAATGGTGAAATCATTAAATGGGCAAACATCGATTTGACATTTAGACAGCGGATTAAGAAATTAACTTTTAAGAACACGAAGAGAGTTACTACTATTATTTTGCAAATACAAAAAAAAAAAAATCATTTATTTTGTCGGCATCAAACTTTTGTTAACTTGAAACCTGCAAGTTTATAGGTTTCTCTGCTGAAAAGGAAAGCTAGCTATATTACAGTATTAACTTCCATACTAATTAGACTACCCAAAAGAAAAAAAGTTGTATAGGTTCCTCCTGCTGCCTATTAAGTCAAAGAACAGCATCATCATGACTAGTTTTTCTTGTGATAGATACTATTATCCAATTTAATAGATCAAATAGCAATGATTATACATCATTTATTGTCAAAGATTCATTCAAATCCAATCTTCTCTGGATGATTATTTATGCATACAATGATACAAACCAAACTTTGGATGCTTTATTCATGTTGCATAATGCATACACTCACCCATCGCAAGTCCCGTATTCTCTTCTTGTTATGAATTTAGATATTTACACATGCAAAATAAGCCCCATCCATAAAACTTTTGTAACAACAATAATGAATAACTGCAAATTACTAAATAAATATACACATACTTTTTCTTTTGTGCAAATATATACATACTTTATTATATAAAATAGATAAAATATGATAGTAAACTTTACCAACATTAAAGAAAAAACGAAACAAGTAAAAACACTAATAAAAATAACATAAGCACAGAATAGATATTGTCGTCTTACATAGTGTCATAACTGATTAAAGAGATCATCATCACATTTTCCAATATTACATATTGAGTCATGATGTACCGTCTAATTTAACAAACCTTACCAAAACAGCATCCTAACTTTCATATCTAAACATAATCAACCATTTTATTTTTTCAAACGAATGACCAATTCACGAGGATAAAAGCCAAGCAGTGGTTTGATTCGTTGTCGTCAACAACTTTCCACACCGTCGCTTGCTCATACGAAACTGGTCTCCCCATGCTCGACACACATATTCCCGCCGGAAGATTAGCATAGCCCTGAAAGATTCATTCCAACCTTAGTATTTTCCATGTATGACAACTTAACCGGGAAACTTTTAGAAAAGACTAGCTAGTAAATGTTTACCTGCTGCATGATCTTAGCGAATTCGGAGCAAAGAGCTTTACGACCAGAGTCATCGAGAGTTTTGTCGAGCATTATATCCTGAAGTGCCACCAGCGTTGTTTCAAGCATGTCTAACCCGGCTTGGTTTGCAAATGTGAATACCGGTGAGGCCTAAGAACCAAAATTTGCCAGACAATTTACCTTAGCAATTCCCAATAACCGAACCAGAACCGGATTGAGCACCTCACAAGAACAGAAATCTTACGTTGGTTTTGAGGGAGCAGCACAATATGGCATCAGAATGGTTCCAGAGTTGCTTAAGCAATGTGTCACCCCCACAGGATTGAGAATCAGTTCCAAACAGGTCTGCCCCTGTATGAGCACTAAAACATGCAAAAGAAAAAACGTTTCATTGAATTAGAATGAGATAGATAAACACATTCTTGTTGATTACGGTTGCAAGAAGAGTACCTGTAACTACGGGTGATCCAACGGACAAGAGTGAGAGCCTCAGGAGAAGTGGGAAATTGCATTGAGCCAGGACGAGGGGTGATGGCTAAAGCAACTCTCTGAATCGAACCAACAACATTCCTCACATACTGTCTCGCCATTGTAGCAACATTGTCTCTTGAATGGTTATCATATGTAAACTGGAAGGCTATGGTTAAGACCAATCTGGAGTTTGTTTCTGAGTCGGTTTTGGTGGAACCATCTAGAGATGACGCTAGATCCCGTGTTCGACTTGCAGATTGATGGTCATTCTGTTACATACAAAGAAGATTTGTGTGTCAGTTGACTATTTCCAGGATATTAAAATATTATTTGAAAAAGTTCTCTTATTACCGGATTCACTTTTTGTTCAAGCGGTATGACACGAAAACCAGAAGGAAGCAAAGGTGCATCATCAGCAAATGATTCATCGATAGGAGCAAAGACAAGCTGAGCACAGCCTCCAACCACATTTTCATCAACGCCGCTGCAAAGCTAGAGAAAAGCCAAAAAGAAACAAAAATTTCATTTCAATAACATAACTTTAAGAATCCAAGAAAGTCTTGTATAAGAAACAAACCTGCAGTAAATACATATCCCGAGATAAGCCCATGTCTTCAGGTGAGTAAGCATGACCTCCGAGTCTAACTACTTCGATGAACTAAAACGAGTAAACAAAATAGGATTCAAGGCATGGCCAAAGAAGAGATAAACAGGACAATGATCTTGAGAATCTATTTACCTCTTCATGTTCGAGCGTCTGTGCGAGAGGAAGAATGACTTGGTTACTTGGGAACCCACCAGTTCTGACGCAGGGAACAGCGAAAGGAGTTGCTCTGAGAGATGCAGCAGAATAGGCATCAACCCCATAGTCTGCCCATTCAGCTCGGTGTTCTCTCAGGAAACGGATCAGAACAAGGGGTGGAACATTCTTCAAGGGGAAATAAATAAGAGACGATGGCGTTAGAAATTGAAGAAACTGACTCTCGTTTTTATATAAATGTCAAATCATGGTGTACAAACCTGCAACAGCATAGAAGCTTTGGCACAGAGGACACCGCTTCCAAAACTTGGAAGAAATGAGCTACCATATTGAGAGCCAGCAAATTTAGCAGAGGAAGAGTTGATCATGATTGTAATATCCTCTGCTCCATCACTACTCATTGGAGACCATCCATCATCCGCAAAACCATTAACAGCATCATTGAAACCACTGAATTTCAAGAAAAGCAAAAGCATTAGAACAATGCTCCGAACAATAAAACAAAGCTTCTCAAGGAAATATGTTACCGGCAGAGTCTTTGGCTGAAAGTTCTTAAAACTGCAGGCTGGCGTCCACCACTATACTGAACTTCTCCACTGGTCTCTTGAGCAATTTGCCTCACATGTCTCAGAGCCTGAAATGTGGAAGTAAAACTCAGAGACACATATGGCCTAGTCAGGTCACGAAAAGGTCAGGTTCATAAGGAACTTACAGCGACGGTCATTTTCTGAGCAAGAATTTTGGAAGACTCATAGAGAGGCCTGAGGACTTCAGGAACACTTGAGACCTACCAAACCAAATAAATTCAGCAATTAACATAAAAGAGGAGACTTCTAAGAGACCTGATGTGTTTTTATTAATCAAATGCTTACATCCAAGTCAACATGATCAACAATGTGAATAATTGAGCCACCACCATCACAAGGACGGATAAGAAACCCACTTGACAGCATTTTGGCTCTCACGAAGCTTGAAGACAGCGGACCATTAGGACCACCAGTTGCAGAAGTGAGTGACCTCTCACAAACCTGAAGGAAACAATTATTATAAGGCAAATCTAGTAAACAGAACAGTAAATAAACATAACCAGTTCCTATGACTCACCACATAGCTTCCATCTTCTAGACTTGTACTATATCTCAGCGTCCAAAAGTCACGAGCTGCTGCTAATGTTGTAGGAGCATAGATCTGATAACCAACCATGAACAATGATCAGTACATTTTAAAGGAACATAAAAACAAGACTGACAGATTTATAGAACAGACCTGAGTGTTGACAAGTTCGATAGTACCACCGCTTCCAGTGGGTATAACATTCAGAGTCTCGACACATCGACAGTCACGGAACCATGATGGACGATCTTTGAGGATTTCAGCGACCTACACAGTATTTGAAGTTTAGAGTACCTTCACAGAAATTTTCCTTTTTCCAAAACAGTATTAAAGTAAAAAACCAAACACCATTTACCTTCATGGGTTCTAAACTCACGAGGCCACAGGCACGTGCTGCTATTCCACTGCAGTTGCGTGAAACAGCTACGATGCCAATAGAATCCGGACCAGGCTACATACATCACCATGAAAATACATATTAAAACATTTTTTAAAAATCACTTCATTTTCACATATAAAAAACCTTAAAATGTTATAACTTATTTACCTTCATCCCAATCATCTGGACCCAGTCGACAGCAGTTCCTGTAGCCTTGCTAAGGAACTCTGCCAAGGTCTCCTCCGCAATCGAGAGAAGACTACCAACGAAGGACAATTAGAAAAAGATAATGTTAGTTTCTTCACATAATCGCACAAAGAGAAATTCACTAACAGAAACAACAAGAGCCTTGCTTACTTAGCTGGGTTGTTAGCATCACGCTGTGGATGCTGATGTGTTGGGTTTTGCTGCTGACGTTGCTGACCACTCACGACCACAGACTCACAGCTGTTGTCTGTGGTCGTCCCAGAAGCCTAAGTGACAATACAAAGACTTCACCAGTCACTTTCTAACAATAGAGAATTCTTAAAGAACAATTCCATTCACAAGCATCAAAAGATAACAACATTTAAAACTAAGTCAAAACTCCCAAAACTCTCCCAACTCGAATGTGGTCTAGGACTTACAGTGTGGATACGATGTTTCATGAATCCATTCTCATAAACCAAGTGGGAGACTTGCTTCTGCAAACGGTCATTCTCTTCCATCAAAAGCTTGTTCATAGCACTCAGCTTCCTGTTCACTGTCTGAAGACGAGCTGACTCTTTCCTCTGCTTCTCTCGACATCTAAAAAGTCAACAAACAACCAAAAGAAAGAAAAAAAAAGCTTAAAGACAAAAACTATAGTATGATAAATGTGTTGAAAATAATAGAGAATGAACAGGAAGAGAGTAAAAGAAACAAACACACTTTTTTTGCTTTAAGAATCATACCAGAATGACATAAAGAACAAAAAGATTATGTAATTTCCAACATATTCTCTGCATAAATATTACAACTTTTCTTTAAGAACATAAAAAAAATTAAAGAGACGTTTTAAAGCTCATCAAAGACAGTTTGATTAGCTGTCACTTTTTCATGTAATTTTCACTTTCAACTGTGTCAACAAAGCCTTAAGCAACTAAAAGAGAAAAAACAATTATATAGACATAGATCTGAAACTCAAAAAGGCTTTTAAAATCACCATTTTAGATCAAAAACAAGAACATTTAACAAAACATTGTCAGAGAATAGAACAGGCGTTTAAAATTATCGTCTTCAAATACAAACAAACAAAAAAAAAATCAATTTTTAATTTCAGAAACAATCAAAAACACACTAAAAACATTCAATTAAAGCAGTTTAATAAAGAAACAAGAGAATCACCTTCGATTCTGGAACCAAACTTTGATCTGTCGAGGCTCGATGTTACAGAGGATGGGACATTCACGAATAAGCTGTTGTCTTCGAAGAGAGCTAGGTTTAGGACACTCAGCATAAACTCTCTCAAGAGCTTCAACTTGCTCCGGCGTGTACCTAACGTACTTGCCGGAATCAAAACCTTTGTCAGGAGAGTCTCTATCGTCCATGGAGTGAGCCATCATAACTTCTACAGAGAGGGTTTACAACAACAAAAAAAAAGAAGAAATGAAAATCGATACTTTGAGGGGAGAAATAGTTGAGAGACCAACCCAGATGAGATGGAGAGAAAAGGAGTTTTGAGTTTAGATTGGTTGGCTCTCTGAGTAGAGAGAGCCACCTTTGAGATTGTTCATGAGATGGTAATGGTTTGGGAAAAGAGTTTGGGTTTTTCTCATTTGCAAAGGAGAGATGAAAGAGGAGGTAAAAAAAGGAGCTAAAGCGAGGCAGCTAAGTAGAGACTAGAGAGAAGAGAGAGAATACTGGAAAAAGTAAAGTAAAGATCTTTGTGAGAGAGAGAGAGAGGACAAGGAAGAAACAACAAGAAGCACTAAACTTGTAGAAATATCATTTTTTTTTTTTTTTTTTAATTTTTAAGGTGAAATTTTGAGAGTAGGTTGAATTCAATGTTTTGGTTTAAAAGCTTAGACTGTTGTGGAAAAAGTAAAATTTTAAAACTTTTCTTATGCAAAAGCTTTTCTCTAACAAAAACTTATGATAGGAGAAAGCTTTCATTTTATACAAAGCTTATAATAAGAATTTCCATCTTTATAATGATTTTGTTTAATCTTTGTTTAGAGCTCTTAACAATATATGGTTTTGAATGGATGTTGCAAGAAAAATCCACCAATCAGTCAATTGTTTAGTCCACTATATTTTTGAGGTGGATAACAAATTATAGCGATTTAGTTTATTTGTTTGTAAAATGGTTTGTAAAATTGGTATGTAATGGATTTTTTATATTTCCTTTGGCATGTACCAATATAATTGATGAATAGTATATAAAAATGGTCTAATGCACAAACAGATTTATATGTCAATCACCACAACCATTCAAACCCATAGGTTTTAAATGTGAAATTTTGATAGTAGGATGAATTCAATATTTTGGTTAAAAACATAGACTGTTGAAATAAAATCTTTTTTTTTTAAAAAAATGTGATAGGAGAAAGCTTAAATTTTATATAAACCTTAATTTTAGAGGTTGAATTAATGTATATGAATTAAAATCATTTTCATTTTTATTTTTTTAGGATTTTATTTTCTTAGAGCTCTTGACAATATATGTTTATGAGATGGATGATCAAATGCTTCTCTAATTTGATTTCACATCACCATCACCAAATTCTCCACTTTAACGTGATGTCTTGTCTTCAATATTCTTGATTAATTTGTAGTTGGTATGCGATGGATTTTTTCTATTTTTTTATATGTAAATAAGCATGCCTAATTCACAAACGGATTTATCTGTTCCAATCACCATAACCATAGGTTTTAAAGGAAAATTTTGATAGTAGGATGAATTCAATGTTTTGGTTAAAAACATATACTATTGAAGATAAAATAATTTTAAAAAACTTTTTCGTGCATAAGCTTTTAAAAAAAAATGTGATAGGAGAAAACTTAAATCTTATTATATAAAGCAATTTTATAGTTTGAATTAATGTATATGAAGTAAAATCATTTTCATTTTTATTTTTTAGGATTTTTTTTTTAGAGCTCTTGACAATATAAATTTATGAGATAGATGATCAATTACTTCTCTAATTTGATTTCATATCACCATCACCAAATTCTCCGCGTTAATGTGTATGTCTTCAATATTCTTGATTTAGATAAAAAGTTTAGATGTTGACAAAAGAAAAAGGATTGAAATTAATTAGATTTAAAAACTTAATTGCATTCAGACTCAACAAATTAGTACTAGCATTCAGACTCAACAAATTAGTAATTGCAATAAACACAAAATAGATGAGAAAAGCCAACACGCAAAGGCTGTCTCTGCAAAATTTAAAGACATTTTTCAATAATTATTAAAAAAAATCCCCTAATGTGCTTGTCACTAAAATCAATAATAAGAAAAGAAAAAAACTTCGTTTCAAACAGTTTTCATCATCCGTAAAACGTAAGTGTAGTTGTCAGACGAAACGGAATTTTGACGAAATGGGGTAATTTGCTAACTTAGGGAAATAAAGCAGTTGGCTTTAAGTTCTGTGACAGTGGCCTACCCCAAACATAGCATCAAATTTTTCTCTACCCTCTTCTCTCTTATTGTCCTAAGATGATGCTTACGATGATGTATGTAACAATGTATGTATGTGCATGTACATATCATTACCGTGGTGGGTGGCATGTTCTTGTATATGTTCATCTTTTTTTCTTTGTAACCATGCGGAAGATGATGCGCATGACAAGTATGTACAAATGTCACTACGCGCATGAGAAACGTGAATATGGTTCTTCTCTTTTGTTTAACTTGTTTCTAAAAAAGTCTTGAATAATAAAGTATATGAGAAAACAAAGACACAGCTCTGCCTTTGCTGGGGGGTACAACCTGTATTTGGTTGTCTGGTAACGATTTTTCAATTGGGTTTGTATCCATTTGTCCAAACATTGCTTCTTTAGTATAGTTGTTTGGTTTGCTTATTCCTCTTTGTTTTGAACGGAAATTTAAACTGTAACTATTAGGATCATGTTTGAATTTCAAATAGTAATTATCTTTCATGACCTCAATGCATTTCTCTGCTAGACACATGAGAACTATTTCGTCGAGAACCGCGTAAACTAAATCCAAAAAAAATCTCTGTATGCCAAATATATATCCCCAACGATAAATACAAAATGGAGTCAGTCGCAATACATGTGGATGTGGTTTGCTTCTCCTTCCCCCAATATCTCCGTTTAACCAGAGAACGGTTGGTCTCACGCCTCACTCAATCCTACAGAAAAAAAAACATAAGAAAACAAGCTAAACATACTGACTACATCCAATATCGACATGTACGGCAAGCACCAAATCTATAATCACGATATTTTTTTTGTTATCTTGGCGAAAACGACATCATGAAAATATTATATACATGCATGTTCGTAAAGGAGGAATACAGATTCAATATATAAATACACACATTAAATACGGAAGTGTCTAGTAAGTAAATAATAAAAAGGGATGTAGAAGAAGGTCATGTGAAGTCTCATCATGAGTTCTTTACTTTGTGCATGCGCTTCGATTTCCTACATGGCAGTCTCGCAGATATATATACCCACTTTACCCTGTCTTTTCTTTTTGCATTTTAATTTGTATCACTACTACTAACAATTACTATTATCTTAATCAAATACTTCGTAAAGATAGAAATCGTGTTACTAAAGCTCTTTCATATTAAATTCTTCTTTTCTGTTTAAGAAAGAACAAGACTATCTATAATCAATTATTAACACACTTTATACGTAGGAGAGTATATCTCGCGCCACTAAAAAGCTACATTATAGAGCTCTTTACAGTTTATTTTGAGTACTTTGTTTTTTATACATTTCAGTTAATAGCTTCATTATTTTATTTGACGCCAGTGATTGTCTCTAACTTTTTATGTATGTGTGTCACTGTGGAAACTGGAAACTATACAATACAAACCAAGGTTCTCTTAATAAAACTCACGACATGTGTCAAGAACCAAAAAATATTATACATGATCTTTTTGTGTGTTTGACTATGAATGAAAAAAACATCGTAATCCATTATCATAAAAATATCATATTAGCAAACAGAAAGTACACATAAATTTTATTTAAGTTTCGCCTTTGTCTCCATAGTTCGTAAAAAAATAATATGGATGATCTTTACTGATAGGAAATAATTTAGAAAAGAAGAAAATGGGCTTAATTTTTTCTCCTTTAATTTTTTAAAATACGAATGTCAAATCTTTTGTGACAATGTTGATCTCTAAAAGTCAAAACATTGCTTTTTCTTCAACATCATAATACAGTTCCTCTCCATCTCTAGGTTAATTAGTAATTATTTCAATCCGAGTGCTACTTTATGATGTTTTGCTTTAACATATACAACAAACTTGTGGTTCATACATGATTTTTTGTGAAGCAACAAATTTTGTAGTTTTACATAAATTGCAATAAACCCAAAACCCTTGATGTCACATTGTTTGTGGATTCTTCCATTCTTCGTTTTATTACCAAAATTTTCTTACAACAAAACAATAATATCAGTAGCATTGTATCTTTAACTAAAACATCATGACATTTCCCTTTATTTATTTTTCCTTTCTTCCTTAGTGGGTTTTATTTTAATAATCACAAGTCTAAAAACCCACTTCACGTTTTACCTAATTGCTCCCAAGAACCCTAAACCTTTTCTACAAATATTTGTATATATATCATACACTAAAAGACATAGATGAGCTGAGACCACACAGAGCCAAAATACAACAAAGCTTTTTCGTGTAGGGACCTTCTCAAGATGTACCACTCGAAGCAGCCATGGCGGATTTACCAGAGCTAAGGTTGGAACTATCTTCATGACTTTCTTCGTGATGCTCATCCTCCTTCTTGGCATTGAGAAACCGGCCACCACATCCTCTTGGTCGTCTTATCGCATGCAAATGCCGAGATTCATGCAAATATGGCTGCAAGGTACACTCTAAAGATTTACTCAAATGAAGTAAGGAATCATAGCAAAACATGAGTTTTAGAAAAAAGTATTTTACCTTACGTGACTTGATGACTTTATTCTGCGATTCAAGTTTTGCTCTAGATTGCCTTCGCCTCAGTATTCCGTGGTACTGCTTTGCGTTTACAAAAACAGGTTCCTCGACTGCATCAGATGGTAAAGGAACACCTTGTTGCTGCATTCCCATTAACTGTACATGTACCTGAAATGATTTGTAATAACCTGTTAGCATTAACCATCGAACTGTTCACTACATTAATCCGGACCAGAACACTCGTTGTAGTTAATACACCATACCCCGGCATAGGGTTGTTGAGGAGGCGGTGCAAAGATGCTTCTGTAGTAAGGATCTGGATATGGGTATTGTCCAGGTGCCTTCAGTATTAACAATACACAAACACACACAAAACAAAATTCGTTACTTCTATATTGTATGAAAATGCAGAAAGGTGATGGTAATGGCGTCAATAAGTAGATTTATCAACTAGAACGTCTAAGGCCACGAATGATGAGCAACTCGAATTAGCTTCAAATATAAGGGGTCCAAAAAGACTTGGCATATTTAAGTATTGATGGAACTCTTTAGTATTAATCAAGAGATATGTGATCAAACATATCTTTTTTTTTTTACAGAGAGTAAGAAAGGTGCAAGAAACTAAACCAAAGATATAGTTCTGATTAAACAGTTTGCGTTTTTATGGCAGCTGAGAGATGTTTTTACCATGGGAAGTGTACTCCCCTGGTGAGGAGGAGGAACCGGCTCTGAGTAGACTAAACTTGTAGCCATTGACTCATAATTTCTTCCAGGAGGAGTTGGTGATTGGAATTGAGAATCTGTCTGTTCTTGCTTCTCATGACTTACAATGTTACCTGGACAAGAATATACACCAAACTTAACAAGGGAGCACCAACCCAAGAATCAGTAACAGCAAACCACAAGAACATAAACGATGGATCAAGTTCTGAAAACATAATTAACATGAAATAAGAGATATATAAACATAAAATGGGGAATAAAGAAGAGAAAGAGAGACAGAGAGAGCAAAACCAGACAGCTCATGGATTGAGGAAGTCATGACTCATGAGCTTAATGTCCAAAGCAGTATTCTGAAAAGTTCCAAAGAACAGAGTAAGTATATATGATTCTTGAAAACCTATTAAATAAATTCAAGAACCAGAATTATCATATCCTCACAAAACCATTAACCTCTTAGTTCAAACTAAACAAGTCAAGAAGTATACTAAATAAAAATTTCAAGGAACCAATTCAGAACTAAAAAAAAACCCTGTAATTCTTACAATCTGACTAAAATTCTAAAACGACAGAGCCATTTTCTAACCCCAAATAACAAAAAAAAAAAAGTCAAAAGCTAAGAATTTCTTAAACCATGATTGACCAAAATTATATATATGTAACTTACCTCTAATTTAATATATAGAAAAAAACCTCTGCAATCTTGTATGTAGATTAGAGCCTCTTCTTGAAGAAGAGAAGAAAAATGAAGAACAGAAAGAGAGACAGTGTCGTTTTCTTCCTTTAACTCGAGTTTTAGTATACTCTAAACTTCAGAGCGTCCTTCTTCATCAGTCTACAACATCATGACGTTTTAACGCTTCAGCAGGTAAGAAAACGGCAGGGTTTGTAACAACTGATGCGGACGCAATATCGATCGTACAAGTGGAGAAAGAGAGAAGCGTTTCAGATTGCACGTAGCAGATGATTCCGGGCAGATCTGAATTTGCTGACCGAAGTCTCTCACTTAACTCATCAAGTCCACGAGTTCTCACGGGACCTACCCTCTACCCGCTGCCCGAGTGACTTATTTGTATTTTCTTCTGTTGTGTGAGTCATCGATAGCGAAACCGGTTCGCGTTTGTTCGAATTCCAGAGACAACAAACTAATCTCGGTTTGGTTTGATGCATACTAGTCTTATTATATAAACCTTGGTTTTCAAGGTTAGTAACTCACCAGATAGTCATATATGTCAGTTTAACAATCAGAAATCAAAATTGAAAATTTACCAGATCGTGATATGTATCAATTTTAACGATTAAATATTAAATCAGATATTAACATGTGTCAAGTATATTCATGAAATGTTGACACATGTCAAAAATAATTATCTTTCAAAATAGCTAATTAAGAAAATAACATTAAATCTACTTAAAATTCACATGTTCATATATTCAAAAAATTCTAAAAACAAAAAAGAAAATTAACAAAACTAATATATTTTCCATTGTATGTTAATTATGTTATACATTTTTTCTCAATTATTGACATGTATAAACAAAAAAAAATAATTCATTAAGCATGCATATTATTATTAATCATTAAATAGTGAATAATTTTTTTTTTAAAAAATAACATAACTTATATCAAAAGAATTATTATTTTTGAAACGTAATATGACAGTTAATTAAAAAAAAAAACATTATATCTACATAAAAATTATGTTTGTGAAGTGACCTTAGTGCAGTGGTCATTGGTAAGTCTAATTGTAAAAGGCACCATCACACAAGAATCAATTCTCGCTCTCTATGAATGTAGGAATTAGGCTAATGGACTGGTCTGTTGTGGCCCAAATGTTTATAAAAATAATATTATATGTTTATATCGAAAGCTTTGATCTTTGATTTTTTTTTCGATATAATTTTGCTGATCTATTGAATGGGTCTTTGATTCGTGAGGGTTCTAGAATGGAAACTATCAGATGTAATGAAATGGAATCAAAGTATATAAATCCTGCTAATTTAATCAAGGATGAAGACACTGATGGAGGTTCCAAAAGTGATTTTACAGTTATTAACATTATAAGTTTGGAAGATTAGTCGATGATTGATGTTTCTGGTTAAAATCTAGAGTTTTCTCTTCTGAATAATGTTGATGATTCCGGTACTGAAACAAGAGCAGCTTGATCGAGTAATTGAGAAGCGATTTTCAAATTTGGGAAGTTGGAATGGTAAACCGTTTTAAAATTAGTTTCAAACCGGATTTATGTAGTTTTCTATCAGATTTGGTTCGTAAATCATTTAAACCCAGGTATATGAAATATATGAGAACTTTGAATTCAGCTAGAAATAAATTGAGAATTTATGATTCGAGAAATTTGAGACGAGGTCATAGTTTTAAGTAGTTTTGGTACAATGTGATGCTTATGAAGAGTAAATAGGTCGTCGATCATTAACGTGATTACGACATATGTCATGTTTTGGATTGTTTATAAAGTTTCTATTTTGTATATTTGAATTATCTAAGACTTGTATATATACCATCGTAATTATAATTTTCAAATTTTAATTTTTATTATGTTATATTAACTTTTTCTCAGTAGATAATTTTCATCAATTGTTCATCCAAAGTATCTTTGGAATTAAAAAAATTCATGGTTAAAAAATTATGTCACAAAGCAATTTTAGTAATTATAAAAACTATAATTATGTCAAAATAAAAGTAAAGCAACATAAAATTTGTTTAATTTGTTCAGAAGGTATTTTATAGGTGGTGATAAAGAGCATACTTTAACAATAAAATAATTTTGAGTGTAAAAACATATTTTAAATGGTAAAACATAGAGTAAAATTATACATGCTTACTAATTAGATGTTGCTTTGATGAATTATTTGCATGTAAAATATTTTGTGAATAAGTTGTGTAACAGTTTTAAAATTTGACAATAATAATATTCATAATGATGAGTATTTTGGCAAAAGTTTTGGTTGGATATAATTTATGTTTAAATTATTTTAATAATTGTTATAATATATAAAAATATCTTATTATAAACAAGTATACGAAGGTAAATACAAATATGATTTTTTTTCTAACTAAAATTATTTATATATTTAATTCAAAAAATAAAATTTATTTTTATATTTATAAAAGTTTGTTTAAGATTTAGAATAATACTTTTGTGGTAAACCGATGATTTTGTATTTTTGTTATAAAATGAGTTTCATATAAAACTCCATTAGGCTATGTGACTCATATCGATTCGAATATTTATGTAATATTCTATAACCTTTGGTTGGCTTTTATTGTTGTAGACTTGTAGCACATGAAAATAAATAATACGTTTCGTCGTTTCTTGATGTATCATCACTACATAAATGATTCATTTGTTATATTCTCTGAGAATATACCAAAGTCAGACCAACAAATTTCAGATATTATCAATGTTTGAATATTATAGAACAACATCAATTTCAATTTTATTACGATTCTTAAATCAAAATCAAAAACAGCAAAGACATATTAAAAGAAAGGTTAAAGTTTAGGCGGCTTAATAGACTTCAACGTGCCACTGCTTGTTCTTCCTTAGCTGAGAAAGCTTCAAGTCCCAGCTCTCACCTCTCTCTTCTGCAACTCTTTTAAGCGTATCTTGAATCCCAGGCATCATTCCTTTAAGCCCACAGAAGTAAATATGAGCTCCATTGTCCAATAGCTTGAAGATCTCATCACTGTACTCCTCAATCTTGTCCTGCACATACATCTTTCCACCTTTCTTGTTCTTCTCCTCTCTGCTCAACGCCTTATCATACCTAAAGTGTTCCGGATGGTCCTTTAAGTACTTGGTAAACTCATCATCATATAGAAGGCTATCGGTGTTAGCCACTCCTAGGAAGAGCCAAGCTAAGCCGCCAAATGTCCTGTTTGGGACGTCTTCCATGAACATTCGACGTAGGTAGCCTCTGTAAGGAGCCACTCCTGTTCCTGTGGCTATCATTATGTGTGTCGCCTTTGGATCCTTTTCGGGTAACAGCATTACCTTCCCTGATGGACCTGGTTTCGAAAAAGTATATTTAGTAAACTAAGAACTCTTATCACAAGGGGTCTTTATGTATGTGATTTAGTTCACATACCAGTGATTTGAATCTTGTCTCCGGGCTTTGAATCACAGAGGAAGTTGCTGCAGACTCCGTTCTTTGAAGGATCTTCTTTCCCAGTCTCGGGATCGTAATAAACAGCTCTGCGTACACATAAACTCGCTGTTTTGCCGTCAAAGAAATCTCCATACCTCGTTGATGCAATCGAGTAAAGGCGAACATTGTGTGGTGCTCCCGGTTTCTTCGGGTTCTCACCCTACACACACAAGATCCAGTTCATTAATAGAATTAAGAGATGAAGAATAGTGGTAACAATTTGAAGACAACGAAACCATGTAACAGGACAAGGGACATGACTTACAGGAGGGATCACACCATAACTCTGTCCTTCCCAGTAAGGAAGGTTACCGTCATGATCGATGACAATATGACAAGTTTCTCCTGGGGCTTTTGGACCAACGACTCGCTCCACAGAGACAATCTTAGCAGTGTAGGACTCCTTGGGTTTGTACAAGTTCAAAGGAGGATCCTTGGGGTCTTCCAACTCAATAGGAGAAACAGTAACCTTGGAACTACTCGTTTGTTGAACCGACATACATATTGTCCTGTTGGTGTACCGTTTTGCATCTCTTACGTTTGTTGTCTTCTGGTTCATTGCTAAAGAAGACGACCATGACTTGCTGTTAAAGCTTATGCTATTGTTCTGCTGCAGAATGAAATAATGGTAAAGCAAAAAGCAAGCCATGATTCAACCAAACTCAAACGAAATGAATCAAACAAACTTTTTTTTTTTTGTGGCTTCCTCCTGGTTACTTTCCTTGAGAACAAACAAAGCTAAAGCTAGAATCTTTATGTTAAAAAGAGAGATTGAGATGCATCATCATCACCTTGAAGACGGATCTTCTAAGAGAACGTTCGTTTCCAATTGAAACTGAGACAGCACCAGCCTGTAATTGTAAAAAAAAAAAATCAAACTCCATCAGATTAAAAACTCTTTTTTTTTTTTTTTTTTTTTTCTGGTAAGATCGTTAATCAAGTAAAACAAAAGCCTTAAACCCAGATCAAAGATCATAAAAACCACCAAATCAATCTATTTCAAAAAAGTTCCCTCGTATTCTCCGGAAACATACAAGAGGAAACAGTAACACGATTCAATAATTCTACGGCCATACTCAATCACAAGGATCAAGAGTTTAAAAACAATCGTTGACTAAAAAAAAAAAAAAAAAAAAAGAGTGGGGATCTGACCTGAGACACCACAGCAGAGTGAGACATTGTGATGAATGGGAGGAAGGAGGAGTACTCAGATTCAATATAATCGATTGACTGAAGAAGATGATGATGAGCTTATGGGGTTTTTATATATAAATAAATAGAGTAAGCGCAGCACCAAACACGATCCTTTGAATCTCTTCAAAGGCCAAAGCTTCTCCCTCTTTTGGACTCCTCCAACTGACGCGACGCTCTCTCACAGACTTCTTAATTTTTATTGATTTGCCACTCCTATTAATTAATTAATTAAGCAAAACCGGAACCAAATTGACGAAATGTTCCTAAACCGACCGAACCAATTCAAATAATTTCACAATAACCAAAAAGACCAAAAATAAATCCAATAATCCAAATACATTATTAGTAACTGTTTTCTACAATAATAATGATTCACATAACAACAAAAATCTTTATTCTCTTGAATCAAATGAGCGAATTATATAGACAATGAATTCTACTTGGTATTAGTGACATTGTTATTATGAATGTGATCACAATTAACAGAGGCATTTTGTGTTTTCGGGTAACCAAGAAAATAAATGAGAGCAGAAGCGACCATCAAAGCTACACCGGAGAGTCCACACACCAAGCTGCCCACTACCAGCACGTGATTCATCACGTGATCATCATCATTGTCTCGAACTTTTGATGACGTTTTCGTCGTCGTTAGTGGGGATTTCACCGCACTCGGCAATATCGAGCTACTAGACGGTGGTGATGATGATGATGAAGAAGATGTCGTCGGTGGTGTAAGCTCATTTGGAGAAGGTGGTCCGAAGAATGTGGTCATCTCCGATTGAGACTCGCCTGTTGGTTCGTAGTAGTACTCAAGACCGTGATCGGAAGGTCGTAATTCTCTAGCGTTTATGGTCGTTGGTTCTATGACGATGAACAAGATAATGACTGAACACATAATAAACGGTGGAACCATTTTGTGATTTTGAGTTTTTTTTTTCGTCTTAGGCTTGAGAGTTACAACAACTTGGATTTGGCAAGAAGACCTTCCCGTGAAGGAATGCTTTATATAAGAGAATCCAAACACGACGAAACGGCTTCGTTTTTAAAAGTTATGATCATCCCGTGTCCGTGATGTGTGCGTATTCTTCATTGTCCAATTGCAAACAATGCCAACAACGGTAAACGCTGTCGTTTCCAACGTTGTCACGACAAAAAAAAGTTTCTTTCTTTATTCCACGTTGGCTTAGGGAAACAGTCTCTCTCGACTCTTGTGCTTTGTCTGAATTTGTTAAAAAACTATTCTCGTGAGTTTCTTTGTCGGAGATTGGCCCTAAATTCACGGGGTTATTTAACTATTACAAGAAAGTAAAAAAGAACTCGATTGTTTGTTGTAATACGACCACTCTCGAGAGTGTGTTTCTGTCATCGATTTAAATATTAATTAGCTATAGTGATTTACTAAGCTTTAAGAAAAAAGATTGATGTAGAAAAAAGGTAAAATACCAAGAAACTAGAATTTATAGTTGAGTGATATACAAGGTTCTCTATTTTCTTGAAAGCAACGAACCGAAGAAGAATCTTTGAAAGCTTTTTTTTTTGTTTATAATTGAAAATAAAGAAATATCTAGAAATTATAGGAATAATTGTTTCAATATATATCGAGGTGGAAACTATTTCTTTCCAAGTTGTATGCCAAGTAATTTTGCTTAACCTTTCCATACTTACAATAAATTGACGCAATCTAATGATCTATAAATCTATATATACATTTTGAGATATTTATGAAATAAATACTGAAGTTGACACTTATTTAGACATTAAATATTTTTAATTTTAATTTATAAAATAAAATTTAAAACCAAAATTTTGTGCAGAATAAAAATTCCTAAATATTTCCTTAATCAATCAACAACTAATTGCAATATCTCATTAAAAATTTGTTTTGTAAAATTCCTAAATATCTCCTTAATTTATTACAATATTTAATGCTAACAATAAAAATATATGTACAAATCCTAAATTAATCTTTACGTCAATTTATTTGTCCGTTTTATCTGCAAAAAAAAAAGAAAAATAAAAAGAATTATCATATTTCATAATTTATTTCTGAATCATATGTAAACAATTCTAAAATTAAAATATTTTGAAGATAATGTATACTTGATTAGCAAGATTTTTGGTACTATATTTTTTTGCATTTTTCGTTATTTGGATTTTGAAAAACGTGCATGTTGTACTTAAGCAAAGAAAAAAATTGTGTTTGGATATCTAGCGGGATGAGTTTGAGTATTAATATAAATTAAAAATTATTTCATTGACTGTTAGTAAATCATCAGTTCAATATTTTGTTAATACCATCGATATTTGAATATTAGGCATATCTAATTAAGTTTATTAAATTACAATTATGTAAAATAAACAAACAATATTACGGTATACCACATGTTATATTCAAGGAATGAAAGTTACATTTCTAAAATAATTTAATTAGAGGAGTTACAATTATAATTTATAGTATGTTTGAATGAAATGAATGAAAACAATACTCAATTCATAATTTATGTGATTTCAGTTACAATTTAATAGTAAAGTGTAGATTTAAAGTATAAATTAATGTACATTATTACATTTTAAATATAATTATTACTTTTAGAAATTAAATGCTAAATCAATAAGGAGAGAATGAAATCTTACTTTTGTGTATATGATTAAATAGAAATTTTGGTTCACTTCTTTTTTTTTTTTAGTTCACATTTGTTCACTTCCATTTATTGTAAAAGTTGGAAGTAAGTTATTAACGAAATAATGCTTCCTTCACTCAACCCAAACTTGTCATCTATTGTGTTAGTCAAACTATATCGCATTAACGTTTATTTGTGAAAAAAAAAATCAAGTAATATGAATTTAAAGATCTTGTTAATTGTGGTTCTTTTGCATATACATAGAAGGGATAATTGCAATTAAACCGATTTTCAGATGGTCCAACTTCTTCCATTCAAATGATGAAAGAAAAATCAAGTCTTTGAAAACAAAAAATCGAAAAACAACTTCTCAACATATAAAAGATACAATTTTTATCTTTGCATTGTCTTAGAACAAGGCTATTTCTGCGGTTGATAAGAAAGATGATGGTATGGAGGAGAAGGAGAAGAAGGACAAGGATGGTTTGAAGGAGGAGCTTGGTGATGCTGACACAGATGCCGAGCTGGATGGGAAGGCTATTTCTGCGGTTGCTGAAAAGGATGATGGTGTGGAGGAGAAGGAGAAGAAGGACAAGGATGAGATGGCTGAGAAGCAGAAGCAGAATGAGAAGGATGAGGAGGAGCTGACTAAGATTTGTGATTCAATAGTACAGTCAGTTCTGCCAAAGATACCCGGAAAGAAGGAAAGGAGGAGTCATTACCAAACACAATGATTTGTTAATGATTTTGATGCATACTCCTTCTTTTTGGTAAGCCTATTTTTTTTTTACCAATATTGTTTACAAATTTATAATTGTGCATAGCACGGAGTATAATACTAGTTGTATATAAATGAGATTCAAAGTTTGTTAATTAGATACAAGGAAGATATTCGACTAGTGGGTTTGGTGATATGTAGGATCGTGGCCAGTTCTAGATTAAACAAAAGGCCAAGATAGAGAGTTGCATGTCTTTGCTTCAGGTAATCATCCTATTGATGCTTTTTTTTAAGTTGTGATTATAATGATAGATGTTTTGGTTAAACCCCATAGTTCCTCCCTAGAACATTCGATCTTGTCTTCCACAGAAAACATATTCTGCAAACTTTCCATATACATGGCGTTATAGACTCAACATTTTACACCTCTCAACTAAAACATTTATCTACAACCATCTTATCGCCAACAGCCACATTATACACTGCTTACTTACGCCAATATATACATGGTTTTATAGACTCAACATTTTACACCCTTTGTTAGCGTAAAATATCCCACATCGGAAAAATGTGAAAGGATTAACTAATATATAAAGGGTTAGGGCCTCTCCACTTATTGCCAATTGATTTTGAGTTGAAAGCCCACAGTAAAACCCGAATTTAATATGGTATCAGAGTAGGTTGTCTCTTGGGCCACCCCGTGGATGTTGTTCCCACATATGTCCACGCTTCAGATGGTCATGCTTGAGCGTGAGAGGGGAGGGGGAGGAGGTGTTAGTGTAAAATATCCCACATAGGAAAGATGTGAAAGGATTAACTAATCTATAAAGGGTTAGGACCTCTCCACTCATTGCCAATTGATTTTGAGTTGAAAGCCCACAATAAAATCTGAATTTAATACCCCTCAACTACAACATTTTTAACAACATCTCTTCACCAACAGCCACATTAATTACTGGTATTACGTACACTCTATAGTTAACTAACCCAAAAGTATTACAGTAATGGAACAAATCTTAAAAATAGCCACTAACGACAAATCAATGTTTTGGGAATAGGGAGAAAGTTACAGATATTCCCAAGCGTGTAAACAAAATCTATGTTTGCTTGCCCATACAACCTTATATACCTCCAGAAGGGTAGCAAGTGGTGCCCTCTGTGTTATCAAAAGAATCCATCAAAATGCTTATGTCTTAAAAGCAATAATGAAATTAACAGATTTTATTTGAAAAACAAATTGAATAAAAATTATGAGACAAGAATCAAGCGGTGGTGACAAAGTTGAATAATATATAGTAAAGCCCATTTTCAATTGGGCCTGGACTGTGTAGTCAACTAAAAACGCAAACGGTGATTCTCGTCGTCGTAGAGATAATATAAAAGATAAGGAGAGGTCGTCGATGCGGTGACATGTACTGCCACGTCATCAATGGAAGTCTCTGTCTCTTCTTCTTCTTCCAGTAAAAACTTCGACTTCGATGACATTCAAAAGATTGTGAGTTTCATATTTTGTCATTCTCCCTCCGAAATGGCTAATTACTCTCGGCCTCACATCTGTCAGTGTTTGACTCGGCTAGCTTCCGTCAAAGGGAACGCAGTCGTCACAGTCAACGGGAACCGGAAGCGCACCGGCAAGGAGTTCGTCGACGGCGTACTGAGCCTCGCCGCAGGTCTGATTCGTCTCGGCATTCGCAACGGAGATGTCGTCTCTATTTCTGCTCTTAACAGGTCCAACGCGTAAATTAAATTTGAACCAAGGAGTTAGAACTTAAAATTTGGGTTTTAGATTCGATTTTTGTCGATACTTGTATCTGAACCGTTGAATGTTATGTTATAATATTTTCAAGGTTTGGTCTTTGTTTTTTGTTTTTTTTGGTGGATTCAGTGACTTGTTCTTGGAGTGGTTATTGGCTGTTGCATTGGTTGGAGGAATCGTTGCTCCTTTGAATTACAGATGGGTTAGTATCTGCTGCTTATTACATTCTTTTTAGTTAGATTGTGTATGTATGTCTAAAAGAAAGTTCCTGACTGACACATTTTTGGCGTTCTTGATGATCTTTTGTTGTGAAAGGACAGAGCTTGAAAGAAGCAAAAATGGCAATGCTAATGGTAGAACCTGTCCTTTTTGTTACTGATGAGACATGTGTCTCGTGGTGCATTGATGTTCAGAATGAAGATATACCTTCGTTGAAATGGCGTGTGTTGATGGAGTCTACCTCTAAAGAGTGTGCAAATGAACATAACCAGTGTATGATTTCATTTGTATGTACCTTAAAAACTCAAAGGAGATGCAACTGTGACTTCATTTATTTTTTTGTTTTTGTTACTACTGGCCAGTTTTGACAACCGAGATGCTTAAACTGAATGTGCTGGTTCCTTCCTTAGCAACGTACGCTTGGGCTCCTGACGATGCTGTTGTGATATGCTTCACTTCTGGTACAACATGTTTTACCTCTGCTTCTTGTATTTACCATAATATATAATCGTCAGTTTACTCCATCTCTTATTGTTTCTTATTGGGAAAAGGTACTACGGGAAGACCCAAGGGTGTCACGATAAGCCACTTGGCTTTCATCACACAGTCTCTAGCTAAGATTGCTATTGTTGGCTACGGTGAGGATGATGTACGCATTTTTTACCTGTTTGTCCTCAATGAACTCTATAGAGCTGAATACTTCCCTAAGTAAAGAGTCTCTTCAACTTCTCTCGCAGGTGTATTTGCATACATCACCATTAGTTCATATCGGCGGTCTGTCATCAGCTATGGCCATGCTAATGGTTGGGGCTTGCCATGTTCTGCTCCCCAAGTTTGATCCCAAAACAGCCCTTCAAGTTATGCAACAAAACCGTATAACTTGCTTCATCACCGTCCCAGCTATGATGGCCGATCTTATTCGTGTCAACAGGTAAAAAGAGAAATGAATAATTCCTTGCTTGAGGTAAATATTAGCCTTTAAAACCGTTGGGTGGCTAAAGTACTTTTACTCGAAGGACAACAAAGAATGGAGCTGAAAACCTTGGCGTGAGAAAGATACTAAATGGAGGTGGATCTTTATCAAGTGAACTCCTTCAAGAAGCTGTAAAAATCTTCCCATGTGCGAAAATACTCTCAGCTTATGGTGAGTCCTCCTCATTTGGCTTCCGTAAACAACCATTTTTATTTGAATCTTTGGACACTAAACTCTTTGAGATGTTGGTTTTAAAGGGATGACAGAGGCGTGCTCTTCCCTGACCTTCATGACTCTCCATGATCCAACTAAAGAGTCTTTGAAAGTGACATATCCTTTGGTTAATCAACCAAAGCAAGGCACATGCGTTGGCAAGCCTGCGCCCCATATCGAACTGATGATTAAACTCGACGAGAATTCATCCAGGGTCGGGAAAATTCTAACGCGCGGACCACACACTATGCTTGGATATTGGGGTCATCAACTAGTTCAAGAAAATGTTGGAACATCAGAATCCAGAAGCAATGAAGCTTGGCTTGACACAGGTGATATCGGGACCTTTGATGTGTTTGGGAACTTATGTCTTATAGGCCGATCCAATGGCCGAATCAAAACTGGAGGCGAGAATGTTTACCCCGAAGAGGTTAGCTTCCAATACAAGAAACTGGTCGTTATTAGCCTCAAATTGTGCATTTTTACATGGAATGAATGCGCAGGTTGAAGCTGTTCTAGTAGAGCATCCTGGGATTGTTTCTGCTGTGGTGATAGGCGTCATTGATGCTCGTCTTGGGGAGATGGTCGTCGCTTGTGTTCGTTTACAAGAGAATTGGATATGGTCTGATGTTGAAAACCGCAAACGAGGTTTCGAACTGTCAAGTGAGACACTCAAGCATCATTGTAGAACACAGAATCTAACCGGGTAATTAATCTAGTTTCTAAGCGAATAAAATTTTCTTAAATCTTTTATGTTATAAGTATATATATATATATATACTTATTAGTTTGATGAACTTGTTGGACAGGTTTAAGATACCGAAGAGGTTTGTCCGATGGGAGAAGCAGTTTCCGTTGACAACAACTGGGAAAGTGAAAAGAGATGAAGTTCGAAGACAAGTTATGTCTCATTCCCAAATCTTGACTAGCTCTCTCTGATCATTATCCTTTCCAATTTAAAACCGTAAAAACATTCTTTATTTGTTTGTCACAAGTTTTAAAGTTATTATGATGGGTGATAATGGTACTTTTGGTTCTCATGATCATGATGTAGCAATTATCTGTCGTTAAGGATAATGAGAATCTAAATGTTGTTGGTCTCCTTGAGGATTTAGATTCCTACTTGAATGATTTAAAATAATGGGTATACAGTTGCAAGATTCGCTATTTGTTTTACCAAAGAGAAGGGAGTCTCTCCCATTTGCTTTTCGAAGCGTCGTTCGTCTACTCACAACCACCGGCCGGTTGAAGCTCGTCATACCATTCGCCTTTATGAGCGTTTAACCGCTTCTTCAAGTTACTTAAGATGATTTTGTTAGCTGCTTCTGCCTGCCTGTTTCCCTGAGAATACTTGGGCTTTGAGTAGCTTACTTTTATCCCCCAATCCGAGCAAAACTCTTCAAAGTCTCTAGAGATGAATTAAGACCCATTGTCGATAACGATTTCCTAAGGAACTACTCTATGCCGACAAATAATATTCTTCCATAGGAAAGTCTTGACCTGCGAATCTTTTATTGATACGTAACACTTCAGCTTCAACCCACTTCAAGAAATAATCAGTCAAGACTAGGAGATACCTAAACAAAGTTAAAAATTAATAGCTCTCAATTTTAATATATTATTGTTTTGGGAAAAAAACCAAAAAATATCTTTATCTATTTTTTATTTGAACGTTTAATAATTCGTCTTTTTTTTTTGGAAGAAAAATACCTCATTTATCTTTGTTTGGTCTAAAAATACTTCAACTTTTTTTTATTGTTAGCAGATTCTCATCAACGATCTAACAGCCGTTACTGGCTTTACATAAACAATAAACGCCGTTAAAATTTTATCTCTACGTGTTAAAATATATATATATATATATATACAGGTTCTAAATAATAAGCCAGTTATATTGGAATAGTCTGGTGGTATAAGTGGGTATGTTTTCCTCGAGGCTAATAGGTTCGAACAACCTCTTAAACGATTTTTTTTTCTTCGTTTTTTTTTTTGGCTTTGCTGATAATTGAAGAGCAAATAAAACTAAAACCCTAAATCCAGATTTCAGATCTCTTTGTCTCTCCTTTTCTCGCTTCTGACGCTCTTTCCTAGCCGCCGCCACGAGTCTCATCGTCATCGCCTCCGTTATTTTCTGGGTATTCTTCACGTTGTCGATCCGTTCTATTAACTCATGGATTTCAGATCGAATTCGAAGTGAAACTCAATGATTAAAACGAATAATAACGAATTAGTTTCAAGGTGGCTATCATAGAGACGAGTCTGAGCCTGAAACCGATATAGAATTCGAAGGAGACAACAAGAGCCAAGAGGTCGAGATCAAACCTGTCATTTTTGTTTGGGGGAAGAAGAAGGGTCAATAAAAAATAAAATAAAAACATTATTCTGTGAACTCGTCGAACCTGTGAACTTCGCGGTAAATAACAACTCTTATACCACCAGACTATTCCAATAAAACTTGTCAATTCTTTACAACCTGTATATATATAGTTTAACACGCGGAGATAAAATTTTAACAGCGTTTATTGTTTATGTAACGCCGGTAACGGCTGTTAAATCGTTGATGAGAATCTGCTAACAATACAAAAGTTGAAGTATTTTTAGACTAAGCAAAAATAAACGAGGTATTTTTCTTCCAATAAAAAAAAGCGAAGTATTAAACGTCCAAAGAAAAAATAAATGAAGTATTTTCGGCTTTTTTCCCTTATTATTTTATACCTAAACAAAGTTACATCATTTTTTCAGGAGCCAAAAAGTCTTAAAATATATTTTGCAACACAACAAAAGAAAAACATATAAAAAAGATGTACATAGAAAGTATTTAGACTTTTCCAATAGCATTAAAAATCTACAGAAAATTGAAAACTTTCGATCACATAGAGAGAGAAGTTGGTTTTAGAAAATAGACCAAAACTTTTGACCAAGAATCTAAAACGAAAAAGAATTCAAATACAGTCTATAAGAGAGATCTTAAAGTAATTCAATTAGCATTATTCGCAATGTTTATACTTTATAGAAAGAAATTAAAATTATATAAAAACTAAAAAGGTGTATGTGTATAACTATATAAATAAAGTATATATGCGCTTAATTTGATTTGTTATCAAGTACAATTTATCTCTAAGTTTGGTAAGCGTTCTTGAAGAGGTACCAACTACTCACCATCAAAAGTATTAATTTCACTAGGCATATCACTTGCTCTATTTCATATTCGTATATAATGACCCTCTTTGTGTTTGCTTCCTTCATAGTCACTCACTTCATGGAATCATGTTCAAATTATCCGAGCCAATCAGAGACTCCCACGTGGCAGTTCTCGCGTTTTTCTCCGTATTGGCGGTCATGCCAGTCCTCTTTTAGCCATTACGCGCCGTCTCGCCGCTGCTGCTCCCTCCACCATCTTTTCTTTCTTTAATACCGCAAGCTCAAACGCGTCATTGTTCTCCTCTGATCATCCGGAGAACATCAGGGTCCACGACGTCGATGACGGTGTTCCGGAGGGCGCCACCGTGAGTCCACGGGAGATGCTCGAAATGTTTCTCGTAGCATCCCCCCTCCCACGTTGACACCGGTGCGCGATCCTCATGGCTGCTTTGCTTGGATGGGGAAGAGATCACCTGCTTTTGTAGCGTACATTAGCTTCGGCACCGTCATGGAACCGCCTCCTGTAGAGCTTGTGGCGATAGCACAAGGGTTGGAATCGAGCAAAGTGCCGTTTGTTTGGTCGCTTAAGGAGAAGAACATGGTTCATCTACCAAAAGGGTTTCTGGACCGGACAAGAGAGCAAGGGATAGTGGTTCCATGGGCTCCCCAAGTGGAACTGCTGAAACACGAGGCAACGGGTGTGAATGTGACACATTGTGGATGGAACTCGGTATTGGAGAGTTTGTCGGCAGACCGATTTTGGCGGATAAATAGACTCAACGGAAGAGCAGTGGAGGTTGTGTGGAAGGTTGGAATGATGGTGAATAATGGATTCTTCACGAAAGAAGGATTTGAGAAGTGTTTGCATCAAGTTTTTGTTCATGATGATGGCAAGACGATGAAGGCAAATGCCAAGAAGCTTAAAGAACAACTCCAAGAAGATGTCTCTACGAAAGGATTTGAGAGTTTCAAAGTATTGTTGGACGAAATTGTGAAAGTTTAGGTTGTTTACAAAATAATTGAAGCATTATATATACATAGTCAAATAAATGTGTGCCTATGTATTCTATTTTGTCAAAGTGTGTTTCTATTTCAAAGGGTTGTTGATTTTCATTGTACGTACTTGATATATTACTCTGTTAAGTACCTTTTTAAATAAAATATTAATGTTAAATAAAATAAATATTAATGTTTATTTTAACCTAAGAAAAGACTAGGTGCGACCGTGCGAGTAACTTCCGAATAAGTGTAATAATCGTTTAAAAGATTATCTTATAGTAAAAATCTAGAACAAAACACCTTTTGTACGAATTGTTTTTTCCTGCAACAACAAGTGAGATCTTGTGACACGTATGGATAATTGGCAACAATTTGTGATTGTGACTGTGATGAAACCGCTGAAACTCTCAATCTCCATAATTATGGGTATTGGAAGATTCAGATGACGCAACTGATTGAGAGTATTGATTTTGATGCATGTGGTGCTGTTGAAGACGAATGTACACCCAATGGTTACAAATGACAAGGGAGAATGTGCGTTACGAACCCAAGGTAGCATTCGATTGCTAAAAAGATGACATAAGTCAAATTCAACTAGAGGGCTCTGTCGGCTATATATATGTGACTTAAATTATTATAACTCAATTTAACCGCCCTTAAGATTTGTGTTTGTGAAGGCCCAACTGAAGCCCATTGATGAATATGTCGAATGAGGGATAATACTGTGTAATATAAATATATACAAGGCCTAGAAAAACTCAACCATCATCCCGAGGACGAGAAGAAAGATGGCGACGGCGGAGGAGTTTTTCAGTTTGCAGAGAGATTATTGGGATCAAGTAGCCGAAAACGATGTAATTCTTTGATTTGTTTAGAGAATTTTATCTACTATATAATAAAATTGGGATTTGTTTAGAGAATTGAGAATTTTACCTCCTAGTTCGTTTCTAGGGATTGTGGTTATAATGACGGATAAAGATTACTTCTCTTACTTACTTTGCTTCTTATAGGGTTTCGATTTAGAGAGTGTCTCAGTACCGTCATCTATGATTGGAAGGATCACTGGACTGATTCCCTACGACTGCGTAGGTCAGCTTTATCCTTATCCTATCTTGGTCAATCTTTATGCTAAGGCGGGGCTTCATCGTTACAATATGTTGCAGGTAAAAATTTTTGAACTCTTTTATCTCCCCTAGCTGGTACGTTTATAAACATATGCTCTGTTATATATAACACCATATACATTGATTCCATTTTGTTTATTCATCTGTCAGGGGACAAACTTCAAGCTCGCTTCCCTGATAAAATTCAACATGTTACAGAACTGTGTGTCCTCTTTCTACATGACCCTGCTTGCACATGATCCAGCTGATAGCTCGTTGGAGAAAACCTTTCAGGTTCAAGTTGATGAACAAAAATATGGCACTTTGGATATGGGGGTCTCCATTGCTAGACCTAAAGGCGAAGGTGACTTACTTATGTTGCATTATTTTTTACAATAAAATTCTAGCCTGAGTATAATAATAAAATCTCACTTAGCTTGCTGAGTATTTAATATAATTGTGACTTGCACACAGTGACCAGCGAGAAGCCCTTCATACCTCACTCTTATGGTGGCGCATTCGCTGATGATGATATCTTCAAAGGTGAATTGCCTGATTGGCCCTCAGATGGTGATTTAAAAGACGAAACCCGATTTTACGTGGTAAGATCCTATATATCTATATATTAAGACAACACAACATTAATGAAGTTTTGTTGTGCTCCTCATGATCAGTTATGTTATTATTGTTGCCTTTGCCAGGTGAAGGAATCAGAGTGGCGAGCCACTGATTGGATTTTTATGTATTTGGAACTTGCAGTTTGTGCTAATGATAGGTCCATCACTGATGTAAGTTTTAAACATATCAACTAATGACATACTACCACGAGTGGCACTGCTGGTAATAATAATACTAAAGAATTCCAAAATTGTAGATGCGTCAAAAGACCGAAGTTATGTCCCAGTTAGAGATTGTGAAAGTGGCTATAGAAACTGCTAATGGAGATGTGGAGCCGCCGATTGAGAGACTCAAAGCCAAAAGTGCAAATGTGTACATAACCTTTAAGGGCTTGGAAGAGCCTCGAGCCCCTCGGCGGCTTTTTGAGGTTGGTGTGGATCTTGAACGCAAAGCTATAGTTAGAAGAGTCATAGATGAGCATACAGGAGACTTGAAGCTCGTTGGTAAGCTTTGTGGTGGTCAGTATCACAAAAGGCCTTGGCTAGCTCGCCAGAAGAGAGAAGAAACCCAGAGTTGTGAAAAGCGAGCTCGCTTAGGCTAGGTGGCGGCGTTTAGCTGGTTTTTGTTTTTATGTTAAAACTATATATTAGCATGTACGTGTGTCCTTTATTAATTAGGAGGATCCATTTGGTTTTCCTTTTCATTTCCCATATTAAATAAACCCTACAAACATATACTACCACAACATTTGGAATATCTGTACGTCAAGGAAGAGATAATAACGTACCCAAAGAGATTCAATCAAGTGAAAATTAAAGGAGCCAAAATGCCAACAAAAACTTGTACTTGGGACAAATTTCAAGTATCATTTGAAGGAACGGGCAACGTGAAGAGTGCCATAATCGACATGCTAGCATCCGAATTATCCTCGCCATAATTAATTACTAACAAAACCTTAAATCTAATTAAACAGCGTTCTCCTTGCCTCCATCAATATTATTTTTCTCATCAATATTTTTACGCTCTTCTTCACAAACTTTGCTTATTATATCATAGTATTTCAAAAATAATATTGCTTTATCTTGTATTCTTTTCTCGAGGAAGTTTGTGAATTGTGTATATAAACCGTAACATTGTGAATTGTGATTAGTCTCTGTGACTTGTGATGTGAATAGGCTTAGCCAAACCAAACATGCACATAATAAAGATTGTGATTTGTGACTAAAGTGTGTTTATTCTCTGTTTTGTTTAATAGATATAGAGAAAACTCATATGTTAATGTAGAACAAGTGATCGATCGCTCTATCTAGTGGTGTACTCCCATAAAATGGTTAGTGCTCCCAAGTTTGTATGAAACAATAAAAACTTTAAAAATAAAGTTGGCATAGTATTAAAATTTCAAGAAGAGAAACTCTCCGAAACTATGAACACTCATCGGGTATGGACTTTTAGGTTTGAATTGATAAACAAAGCTATGGCAGTTTGGATTTGACAGTCTACATATCGTTTAAGGGCTTGTCAGAACTTCGAGCCCCTCGACAAGGGGTATGAATTGTATACGCTAAACTATAGTCAGAAGAGTCATGGATGATACAAGATATTTGACTCTCGTTAGTAAGCTTTATGGTGGTGTTTTCCATTGAGACGGTTTAATGGAATGTTTAATCTCTTTGTTGCGGGTTTAAACCTTTTTTTTTAGAGTATTCAAGAACTGGAATGGACCAATAAGTTGTTATTATGCTTCATATGATTAATGAACCCTCAAGAGAGAAAATCCTGAACGAAATCTGCACCATATGAGTTAGGTATAGCCAGTAGTATATTGTCATAATCCACATCAACAAGTACGCTAAAAGATAGATGAGTAAGAGACTAACAAAGGATGTCATTAAATTAATTTATACTTGATAAACTCATTCTTGATATCTACATTTTAACATTTACAAAAATACTCATTTATTAAATATATTAATAATTATATCTTGTTTTATACATTTTTTTTTACAAAATTAGTCATTACATGATCCTTGTATTTCTTCAAATATAAACTATAAATTAATTTGTGTTTTTTTTCTCGTAAGGTAACAAGTGCATGTATTTTTCTAGTAATATATTAAGTAAGTCATATTTTTCAAAAAAAATCTCATTTCATAAACAAAATAAAACTCAAAATTTTGAGTATTTCAAAAGAGAATAATACATTTTTTAACAATTTTATTTCTTTCAATACTTGTAGGACAATATAGTTTCACACTACAAAATTGTAATGCATATTGTCCTTTCATATGAAAAGAGTATAACCATTGATTTATAAATCTATATACAGAATTTGAAAATTCTTAGTAATTTTGAGATTAAAAAAATATGAATTTTGAAATAACAATGTTTTACCTAAATATTTAAATAATTTTTTTTTTCACTTTCGAATCCACACAAATTCATTTAAATATAATATAGATTTTAAAATTCTAATAACACATCATTTTAATTTAAAAAAAAATAATATTAATAATTAAATAACACACGACTTTCGTCTAATAAATCTATCAAAATTCACGATTAATTAATAAAGAGTCACTTGAATAAACCCGAAGGGGCATATTCGTAATAAAAGCATAAAAAGCGTCTCTTTGTTCATTTTAACACTCCCGCTCCGTTTCCCGAAGTAGTTTTTTTGAGGTCGGTCCATCTTCTCTCCGTCTCCCTTCGTCATCATCAGAAACCCTAAAGATCAGATCTTTCGAAATTGAAATTGGAATCTCTCATCACTTTCTCGGGGGAAAATAGAGTCTGTAAGTTGCTTCATCACTTCTTGTTATGGTCATTTTTGGATATTTTTTGGTTTGATTTCTTTTAATCTTTTTCAGATCACTAAGTTTATATAGCTAGAGAAAAAGTTACCCTTTTGTTTATCAGTTGTTTCTATTTTGGTTTCTTTCGCACAATTAGTGAGATTTCACAGAGTTTCTTAATTAGTTTTATTTTATTTTATTTTAGTTTCCCGGTTACTGTAAAGCGTCTCTTATCATATTCATCTACTTGAATCTTTTTTATAGGGTATTTGCTTTATGAATGAAGAGGTTATGTTGGGTAATAATGATGGATCAATCCTTGTTAACACTATCATTAAGGAGAATGAGAATCCTAATTTTGATTGTCATGAGGAAACTTTGCCCCTGCTTCATTCTCGTGTGGTTCTTGACCAAGCAGAGTGTAAATACGAGTATGGACATTGGTTGTGGGAAGAGCAAAGTGTGGAATCTTGTAGTAAGAATAGTTTGTTGCTTCAGAAGACTAGAGAGATTGCTGGTTTGCGCCGGGAACTAGAGTTGATTACTAAGTTGCTTAGTACAAGTCATGAAAATGAGGACGTTGAGGCTTTGGAGGGTAAAAAAAGAGCTAATCAGTTGTTCTGCAAACACTCTGAAAGCAGTGTAGGATCTGTCACGTTGACGCCTGAGAAGTTGGAGGATTTGAGGCAGTTATCGCGTGAACAGTTGATCAAGCACTTTGAGACTGATATGAATATGTTGAAAAGAGAGCATGATTATACAATTCAAGAGATGACTGAAGAATACTTTAGCATTAAGCGAAGGTGCTTGAACTTAGAGGAGTGTGGTTCATATTCTTCTTTGAAGACAGACAAGGGGTTCTTTGATGTGCTGCGAAAGAAGCTCCCTGATATCATTTTGAGGTTGGATAAGGTGTTACTGGAAGGTGAGAAGTCTTTTGTGTTTGAAGGAATGAACGATGCTGATATCAAGAACCAATTGGATTCTCTGCTTCGAGAGAACTGCCAACTTAAAGATTCACTTTTAGAGGCTGGCAAGAAGATATCAAAGCTTTCTCAGGTTGAGGAAAACCATCGAAATTTGATCAGTAAGCTTGAAGATTCACATGCTGAAGCTTCTGTCCATGAGTATTGCGCGGTAATATACAAAGAAGCTTTCAAGGAAGCTGATAAGAAACTTGGAGAATTGAAAATGAATGTATCAGAAAAGGAACAAGCTTTGAGATCGGAGGTGCTTGAGAAGGAAATATTACAAGAGGAGATTCATTTGTTGGAATGTCATGTTAAGGAGAAAGAGGATTTACTTCAGATACAGGAGAATGATTTGGCTACAAAGGAGGAGAAACTTGAGATAGCCTTTCAACAGATTAACAGTCTGCAATATCAGATTGAGCAGCAAGCTATAGTGATTGAAGATAAGGAGAAAGAAGTAAAAGCTGTTTCAGCTCGAGCTCTGGAGAAATCAGAAGGCTATGAGATGGAGATATCTGAGTTAGAACAGAAGCTCGAGTTAGCTAGAAACAATATGAAGATAACCGAACATGAGAAAGTGAAGTCCGAGCTAAAATTATCATCAATAGAGGCAGAGCAAAAGAGGCTTAAGAATCAGTTTGTATCGACGGTTCTGAGTCTTTCTAAGTGGAGCAAAGATTTTGAGAATCTCGAGTGCATGGTAGAAGAGAAGACGATAAAGACAAGTTCTAGGTACACTCAACTTTCAATCTCCGCTTGCTTATTATGTTTTCGTTAGACATAGACAATAAGTTATCTAAGCATCTGTTTCAGTAGACATGAGAAATTTCTTTCACTTGTAGGTTAAAAAGTATGCAAAGCCAATTAAGTGATCTCTTAGATGAAGTTGATGAACTCAAGACAAGAGAAACAATTTTCAAGCAACTAATGGAGAAGAAGACTTGTAACCTCCAAAAGGCTGAGACTGAGGTTAGTCTTCACACTTCACAGATGTGTTTATTTTAGCCCATTTCATAATTACTTGAGTGGTGTTCAACGAGTATGATTTAGTTCTTGAATCGGATTTTACTAGTGAACCCAAGATTCTTTTTCTTTGTATTGTCCTTTGCATTTGTGTTGTTAACATTATTTGCCCATTTGGTAGCTTAATAATCTTTTTCCTCTGCTGCTTGATTCATAGGTTGATCTCCTTGGCAATGAAATCGAATCTCTCATGGACCTTCTTAAGAAAATTTATATAGCTCTTGATCATTATTCTCCAGTCCTGAAGCACTACCCTGGCGTAAGCAAATCCCTCTCTCTCCCTCCATAAATTCTCATAATTTTATTATACGAAGTTTGCAATGTAAGGTATGCTTTCATCAATCTTTTCATCCTTTCATACATTGCAGATTATCGAGATCTTGAAGCTTGTCCGGAGAGAATTAAGAGGGGAATCGAAGAGACTATCAGTCTTCTGACCAAGTTTCATATGATCAAACCAATTCTTCTCACAAGTTTCATTATACTTATGTTGTACATATCCAAATCCTTTGTCAATGTATTTTTTTTTTCTTTGTTGAGTAGGTATGTTTAGAAAACAAAGACAGATCATCAATAACAGGAATTAGAATTTGACAAATTCTTATGCACTTGTACATATGTACCATAACCACAGTAAGGAAAAAAAAAATATATCACTATGGCATGTCTGAAGATTTAAGAAACATCGATTGCAAATAATAATGCTTTACGTGACCGACTGGTTATATTGTTAACTTGTTAAGAAGTTCATGGCCAACAACGCTGCTCCAACAGCTGGCTCTACCTGAAGATACATATCAGTATAAACTCAATCAGTTGTTGAGAGAGGGAGACAAAGATAATGAATGAGAGGTAGAATGTTGCACCTTTGGTATGATAGTTTGAGCCCCGGGAAAGAATCTGTTAATGCGCTTTGAGACTTCTTTTCCAATGTCCCATTTCCGTTTAGCGTTTAGAACTCCGCCCACCATTACAACCGGGAAAGAAGCTGTCCCATCTGCAACAAGTCTGGTACTATAAGGAACCAAGTGCCAAAAAATAGAATAAAAAGAAGCGTCAGTTGGATATGTCATATCACCTTCGCCACATAAACCAAGTCTTTGTACAACAGCTTTCACACTTAGAGCTAAATCCTCAACTGCATCAACCAAGATCTTATCTGAAATTTCATCACCAGCTTCTGCACAAAATACTACTTGAGGCACAAGAGCAGCGATACGTGCCCAAGAGGGATCAGCGTAAGTCCACCTACATCCAGAAACATCACACTAGCATTTTCATGTGGTTTTGGGGTTTTCTTCTTACCGGATACTAAAAAGAAAGGGAGTAATCTCTCTTGAGTTCTGAACATCTTTGAATGCAGTGATGGGTACCAAGAAACTATAGAAAGGTTCACATTATTGAGACCGACTCATCATTAGTTCTGAAAAAGAAGATACCCGATGAGTTCGTCGGGAGAGGTAAGTCCAAGTGCTTTTAAGATGGTACTAGTAAGCAGCGTTTGTGGGCCACGACCATCATGAGCTCTAATCACCGCCGTTAAGGCCTGTGCAGCAATTCCATAGCCACTGTAAATACGCGCATCATCATTCACACAATTATCGGTAAACACTCTCCATATATTATAAGTGTATCTCCAGACAAACATGTGATGACAAAGTCTAAGATTGGCAACATAGAAAGAGAAATACCTTCCCCAATCGCCTAAGATTGGTCCACCACCAGATGCCCTAGCCTCCTTGCCATGTTTATCAAAGCCATAGGCTATACATCCTGTACCAGCGATTAGAACACAGCCATGGAGCTTTCCCATGGTTCCACTAGCTAACGCCACTATAGCATCATTCTGAACATATACCTTGACATGACTAGGAAACATGTCCCTGCAAAAGATTATGATAAGAGGGGTACATCAAGATGATTTACATCTGAAACTTCAATAGCGTGATTAACACTAGACATGACTACTACCACACCTTATCCAATTTTCTATCTTGTCCTGGTCTGAGGGATGATTTACACCTGAAACACCTAAGCATACACCACGAACATCTGATTTATCAGAACCCGATTGTACAAGTGCCTCAGAAATCACTTGCTCTAGTGAATCCCTTGCTGCAGTTTCTGCATACACGATGCACATTGAAAGGTGACTTTAATAGGGTAGAAGAAATATCCAAGTGGTGCCACAGCTATATCCAAATATTTGCTGCAAGCAAAACCAATACCGCACACACAAAACAGATTAATTCCACACAACTAGATGCAAAAACACATTACAATGCTAAAATTCAGCCAAGAACAAAATCCATATTCAATTCCAGAATCAAACAAGGCACCAAAGTCATCTTAGGCAAATACCACATTGCAGGAGAACTTAGTTAATTCAGATCACACACACACACACACTCATGAATCATGATCATCGTTAACAAAGCCAAACATTCATTCAATTATTTCTGAAGAACTCACAATCAACCGAAGATATCTTATTGCCCAGAGCTAAAACGACCGCAATTCAACAAACTCCAATACGAAAAGCTGAATTCAGAATTGAGGAGAGAAGATGAGAGAGAACCTCCAACGCTGTTGCGATTGGTACAACCGGCGACGGCACGACCGAGGATCGGAAGAGGCTCCGGTAAACGATCTCCTCCGAACGGGAAATACGGGACGCAAACGCAAACAGTTGAGGTGGCGCCACCATCAAGGCCTAAGATGACGCCATCACCGAAGCCGTTCGCGTCCGTAGCTTCTCCTCCATCCCGAAGGTTTCCATTGCTATGTGGATTCCTCATTCGCAGATAACACCAACCCAGATGAGATCAAGGGAAATGGAGAAATGGGTCTTCGAGAGTTGAGACAAGTCAGTGAGCCTTTCGATCGGTGATCAAGTTTTTGAGAATCGGGGATACCTCAATTTTTTACAATTTTCGTGGAAAGATATATCTCTCTTTGAGCCTAATCGACTTTTTCAGGAAATATATTTTTCAAAAAGGGGTTTATCAATCAACGACGACACAGAGAGAGGATAAACAATTATAGCAAAATCTCTATAATACACGTCTTTTCTTTTTCTAGGTGAAATATTTGAGAGGAGTATATTGTTGATACACACTTATCCACACACTATAGATGGATATCGTGTTTGTATATATACATAGTACATTCTTTGGTTCAACTTTACAAAGAAGCAAGTTTGAAGGACTGGGACATGAGAAGAGAAACAAAGCATCTGCTTTTAAGTTTTGACAAAAGGAAAACCTCCGGTAAATGGGCAAGCTTGCTTTCACAACTAATGTTGTCAGATGATCTAGCTCAAGAACACGTTACAGATTATGTGTTTGCATGTGCTAGGATATCTCCTCACCAGATCAAAATCAACTCAACTTTACCCTTCAGTGCCCTGAGACATGGATGACAAAACATCAAAATCGCTTAAAAACCATAATATCATGAAACCTCCTACTTCTGTGGCGTCGCTAGTCCTTAAACCAAGTGACTTATATACATCTTTCCATTCATTCCGGTTAGCATTCCCACTAGCTAAGCTTTTTTTAAAGAATTTGAGTCACTTAAAGTAAACATTGTTCTCTAGGGTAGATCATCTCATCCTAGAACATGCAATGTGCAAATGCAACTAATGTACTAGTATCTGTCAATCTAATATGCAAAATGTATATAACAAGTAAGACTGGCAGCAAAATTATCCAACCTTTTGCTTTTAGGACAATCAATTCAAACAAATACGAACAAATGCAAAATTTCAAACTCCACAAGGTGTGACTATATCAAGATCATCACTAGACATCATGGCTAAATTAGAAAGTCAAACCTTTAGCATCGGAAAATATAAGAGATTTAACGACATGGTATGTACAATGAAATGGATGCCATACCTTGGACCCTTGAGGCTGGAAGTTCATAAGTGGGATATCAAATCCTCTAGGAGCTCAAAATGCTTGGTTTAGAGAGGTTGGCTGCATGCAACCTTACATTTCTCAAAAGGAACCTAAACGCTTTGCTCCTCCTCTTGCAGAACCCGCAGTTCCTCCTCTACAAGGGAGGACTGATCATCTGACTCCTCATCTTGTCACTCATTGTGTGGTAAATCCTTTTCTAAGGTTCTAGTTTTAAGTCACGAGTAAACTAAAATTACGATAAAAGACAACTTAAATTTCGAAAGACAGTTTTGTGTCCTTGTTAGAAATAGGATTAATATTAGTAGAAAAAAAATCTGTTCAAGAAATTTTGTAAGAACAGATATTGAACGATAAGTGTCAATTCTCAAATCCACTATTGCCTAATGCAAAAAGATAGTTCACTTAAAGCAATGGTTCCCATTTCTCAACTACACTGCATTGCAACTAAAATAAGCTGTTATGGCTTTCATTCTGCCTCCAACAAAGTTTTCTTCTATCTGAAATCACAGCATATGAAAATTGTCAAGAAAGGAGTTTGCAATAAAGTTAATTCTCCTAGTGTTCATTAAAGTAACGTACCTCAAGAGTTAGAGGAGGCGACGATAACCAAGCAAGTTCTTCCACTTGGGCTACATCAACATTCCTCGGTAGAAACATTATGATGTTAGGTGCAATGGACAGGGCAATCTTAAACAATGTGTACCTACACAAAAAACAAAAATTCATTAAAAGATCCAACCAGTGCATATCCATTTCCCATAAGTATATTGAACACAAAACTACATCAATAGGTAAAGAGTTAGTTATCGCAATGTACCCATCTCTCGGTTGAAGCATATCCATCTTGTAACTCTCAACGTCTTTATACATTGGTCCTCCCCATGGTGGTGAAAGAAACACTACATCTCCCTAGCAAAACATTATGATTTGAAATGTAGTAGTTTAGCACAACAACAAAAGGGTAAAAACAAGATTTCAGATAAAACTGATAAGGAGAAGAAGAAGAAGAAGATTACTTTAAGAGATGGAGCTAAGTGGACGAAATCACCAACGACAAAATCAACACGAATAGCAACTCCATAAACCATTGCATTGTTCATTGCCAATTCAACTTTCACCGGATCAATGTCGATAGCAACAACAGAAGAACATCTATACAATAAAAGACTGCTTTAGAAAGAAAACATCTCACAGCCATTAAAATCATACTTCTCATGATTTTGAGAGAAAAAACAAACAAAAAAAAACTTACAGTTTGGCAAATTGGATAGTGTTACCACCAACGCCTGAGAAACAATCAATGACGAGTTGGCCACGACATCTCTCAGCTTGTCTGATAGCAATCTCTTCGGGGGTAACAGAGTACCATCCTTCCTCGTCCATCTCGATACCTTGGTCATATCTTGAGAAGAGATCGTAACGTTGAAACCAGTACTTACTTATTTTAGGACTCTTACCGTTTTCTTTCTTTACCGATAGTTTTTTCCCTGTGAGGCAGAAAACAATAGGAATCAATAAAGTTGCAGAAGAAGAATTAGGGATTTTTATTACAACTGTCAAAATTTGGAGAAAAGGTCGCACATAGATTCTTCAGGGGGAGCGCTGTATTCACCTTTTTTCAAGCGCGATCGTTTCTTGGCCTTCATGGAATGGAGCTCTGTGTTGTGTGACTGACTCGTCCTGAGTCAAAGAGTCCACTCTTATGTGTTCAATTCAACGCCTCCGATGGTCCGGCGAGTGTGGGCTAGTTAGTGTTCGATAGTTTTGTACCGGAAATCAATAACATTTGGTTCCGGTATTATTCAAGGGTTTGTTTGTAGAATACTACATTTTTTAAACTTAATCAGTGTTTTAATACAAACACAATTATAAATAGGAGAGAATGTGTTTGTGGGTGAGTGTGTGTGACTATGTGTATGTGAGATAGAAAAGTTCTGTACGACTCATTTATAAGATAGAAAAATTGTGATAACTATTCAAATAATTGTTAATATAATCTGTTTTTTTAAAAAATTTCTCATATACAAAAAAAAAATTATATTTTTTATTATTATTTGATATGCATGTTGTTTAATAATTTTTAAATAGATTTTATACATTTTTTGTATCCGTACATTTTATTAAGTATACAAATGTATATACTCTTTATTAAGTGTACAAATGTCTATACACATGATTAAATGTATAAATATAATTTGTACAAAATCATTGTGTTTCAGACATCTGAAAGTGTAAAAACTAAACAAATTATATCTGTACAATTAATAATGTGTACGAACATCTGTACATTTAATAATGTGTACATACATCTGTACACTTATTCAGGTGTACGAATACAAAATTTGTAAAAAATATTTAACATTATCAAATAAAATCATCAAACAAAATGCATATCAAATTATAAAGAAAAATATAGATTTTTATATAACTGAAAATATTTTTTTAAGAAAATCATATTACCAAAATATTTAAATAAATAGAGATGATGGGGTGCGATAACAAAAATTTTTTAAAAATATTTTTCTCTATTTCTCTCTCTCTCACACACCTCTCTTCCCTTTTTCTCTCTCACGATTTTTATCTTACACCTATTCTATTTCACAAGTGGAACCGTGACTATTTCCTTAATGTATAATAAATGTACTATTTTATAATTAAGTTTAGAAAACGTACTAAAATGCCAAATATCTCATTATTTAATTACACTCCATTCTCGACCGGTTTGTAGAAAACCGGACTGAAATATCAAATAAACCTTTCCGTTAGGAATATCGTCGAACAACTTGTGCTCTCGCCAATCCGAACTCAGAGAAGACTCGGATCCATTGAGGGTTATAGCTGAAGGATTTGTGTCGTTTGTATTTCAAAAGCTTTGAAAGCTCTTGAGTAGAGAATCTGAGGAGCGATTTCATGGAATTGATGAGCAAGCTGAGCTATTTTGTGTCTTTCTACTCTTGTAGTCCGTATGAATGTGTTTTGATCCTAATTGTCATTTTTCTTGCAACTAATAATCCACTTATAATTAATGTTTGTTGTGTAATCCACATGATTATTTATCACGATGGCTGATTATGGTTGCTTCAAAGTAACACGGCTTGGTGCAGTTGTGGCATCGTAGGCCATGTCATTGCATTTGCATATCTTATACATCTTTACTGCTCAACGAGGTACTCTTCTCTTTTGGCCCATCTATGAGTTTTATTCTCCCTCTTAAAACACTTTCCGTTATAAAATCATTTTGTTTTCATTGCATATCTTTGTTTGTACTATTTTGGTTTAGTTTATGTGTTCTCTCCATTCGTAAGTTCTCAATGATTAAATTGTGTAACGCAAGTGTAATAGTTAAACATGCTGCCTACTGAGATATGTATATAGAATAACAGTTTGTGAAACCATTGTCCTTCAGTTTATTCCTTGTATGCGAATTCCATTTGAGTCTATAATACTGTATTTTTTTATTTTATTTTTAGCTTCATAAAAATCACTGTGGTAGTGTGGCGTAGCTTAAAGATGATTTTGTCTGTTTTTGATGAAATTAAATTGTTTTTTTTTTTTTTCCGATTTCTTGTGAGGTATTTAGTCTGATGAATAAATGATATAATATAAATGGTTGCTTGCATAATCTTTGGTATTGTCAACATAGCAATCCCGTAACAGCGAGAGGCAGCTCACGTGACGTGATAGGTACTCAGCATGAGATATATCTACGAATCACAAAAGTCAAATACATTAATATTCCCATGTTTGAATCATTATAATGGCTGAGTAAACAAGTAAACCAAAATTTATAAGATAGAATAGGATTGATTCAACGATTATAATGTAGAACATCTCTTTAACCTATATGTGGTTCCTCTGCTTCCTTTATTTTTGAGTAGTTATATAAGTTTTAGGGGGTATATTCCCTTGTACTAACGTATAGTTTTCGTTTTCCTCAGATAAAATCTGAATTCTTGATTTGAATTGTTCTGCCATGGTTAGTTATGGTTTCACCGTATGTGCGTACATGTTGTGAAGTTTAAACTAGAAAAAGTGGGAGGATAGTAAACTGAAGCATATGAGCCAAAAGTCAAACTCAAACAAATAAAAAAATACAGCAAAGAGATTAAGTAGTTTAAGTTAGTTATTCTCACGTTCTTTAACTATTAAGTAGGGCTTTTTCCCTTCCCAAAGTTTGCCAAGCATTAAGTTGCACAAAAAAAAAAACAGAGAGAAGGGGGAGAAGTAGAGAGATCATTTATCTTCTCTTCATATTTCAAAGGTCATTCATACTATATTTTTATTTTTTGCTCTTTGTAAGAGATGATGTATTGAATTGTCACAAGTGATTCTCGTTTGGTTTTTGTCTTTTGACTTTTGTTGTCTTGATCTCTGTTCAGGTTGTTTTGGGTCACGTGAGAAGAAAGCTAAAGACATGGCGTCGTGGACTTCATCTGAGTTCCTCTATGAAGAAGTAAAACCACCGGGTATTCATTTCCTAGAACGTTTCAAGCGTTCAGGCAAACTCTCTTTCAAGCAATACCAAGGGATGGTTTTTGTCTTGACCTTCATCGCCTATATTGCCTTCCACGCAACACGAAAGCCCAACAGCATTGTCAAAGGAACACTCTCTGAACAACCAACCGGACATTTGAAGGGGGCAGAGAATGGTGGATGGGCTCCTTTCGATGGTCCAGATGGAACTGCGTTGCTTGGACAAATCGATTTGGCTTTCCTCTCTGTTTATGCCGTTGGAATGTTTGTGGCCGGTCATTTGGGTGATCGTTTGGACCTCAGGACGTTTCTAACAATAGGTATGGTCGGGACAGGAGTGTGTACCGCCATGTTTGGATTCGCTTTCTGGGCAAATATCCATAGCTTCTACTACTTCCTTGCGATACAGACATTAGCAGGGTGGTTTCAGTCTATTGGATGGCCTTGCGTGGTGGCAGTTTTGGGGAACTGGTTTGATAAGAAGAGGAGAGGTGTAATTATGGGTATATGGAGTGCTCATACATCAATTGGGAACATCATTGGGTCTTTAATAGCTACAGGGCTTTTAAAATTCGGTTGGGGATGGTCTTTTGTTGGTCCGGCTTTGCTCATTACGTTTCTTGGCTTTGTGGTTTACCTATTCTTGCCTGTGAACCCTCCTGCTGTTGAAGCTGAGAGAGATGGTACTGAAGTTGATTCCACAATGAGACTCGGTGACACCATCACTGAGAGTTTCTTAAGCTCTAGGATGAGTACTACTGGATTCGATAGAAGAGCCGTCGGGTTCTTAGCCGCTTGGAAAATCCCCGGTGTTGCTCCTTTCGCCTTCTGTCTCTTCTTCACCAAATTGGTCTCTTACACTTTCCTCTATTGGCTTCCTTTCTATGTAAGCCAGACTGAGATAGGAGGAGAACATTTGTCACAAGAGACATCAGGAAACTTATCGACACTCTTCGATGTTGGAGGCGTTGTTGGAGGAATCTTAGCTGGATATTTCTCTGATCAGCTCGACGGGAGAGCAATTACAGCCGGAGGATTCATTTACTTAACTATCCCAGCTCTGTTCCTCTATAGAATCTATGGTCATGTCTCAATGACAGTCAATATCATCCTCATGTTCATAGCTGGATTATTTGTTAATGGACCTTACGCTCTCATCACAACCGCGGTTGCAGCTGATCTCGGTACTCACAAATCGCTTAAAGGAAATGCAAGGGCTTTGGCTACAGTAACTGCTATTATAGATGGAACAGGGTCAGTTGGTGCAGCGATTGGACCAGTTCTTACAGGTTACATTGCTGCGGTTAGCTGGGATGCTGTGTTTTACATGTTGATGACTGCGGCTTTGATCTCTGGATTGTTGCTCACTACCCTTATTATAGGAGAAGTGAAAACTTTGTTGTATGGATCATCTGAGGAAGATGAAGTTGATGCTGCTTCTGCCTCAAGACCTCCCATTGATGTCCTCATATGATTTCAATTTGTAATTTTGTTTTTTCAATCTGACTTGTACTCTTGACACATGATTTTGTTATAATTATATTCCTGCAATCTGCTTTTAGTTTGATTCCATCACACTCTTTCATATACTTCTCCATCTCCTCTATGTTCAGATGTTCTATAGTCTATTCTAGACGATACATCAGCATATATACGCTCAAAACGTTCTTTGCTTTGAGATTACTGGGTCCGCCGGGCTCTACTTTCTTGATCTCCTCCACCTCACGCGGTGACGCAGAATCTATTCGACCATATTTTGAGTTCCGAGCTAATAGAGTAATATAAAAAGAAAAAAGAGAGTAATAGAGTGATAGTATATATAGAGTTAACACTTAACAATTGACATGGAGCTGAACAGGTTAGAGAAACCTAGCTTAGCTCTCTCATCTTTTCAAATGTAGCCTTGGACTTTATCCAGAGATTCCTTATCTCTCACGTCAGAGGTAAAGTATTGTATAGAGTAATCTCGAGTCTTCTCTCTCTAGTATGGTTTCGATTTCGAAGGACATCTCTGCTTCTTCCTATATTTATCATACACTATTAATAGTCTTGTAGAATTAGCTCTTTTTAATACTATATCTATATTGTAACAAACTTGGAGTTGAGACAACTAAAATCTTTCCATATCAAAGTGGGAGTACAATCTGTAATGGGCTTATCTAATCTTTAACACAATTTTTCATTCTGGATTGTGTTAAAGATTAGATAAGCAAAAAATCCAATCCTCTCTCAAGGCTACAAACTTGCAACTCTGGTTACTTCGGTTCAATAATTTTGAAATATCTCTAATCCAACGAACCCTACAAATATAAAAATGAAACTTTGTGAAAATACTACTAATATATCATATGATGGATGAGCCGTAAAAAGAAAATAAATAGTGGGACAAACAAACAAGCAAGATAATGATGTAATGAAAAATAAAATAAAAAAATGTACAGAGAGATTTGTGATTTGTCTGAATATGATATGTGAACAAATGTTTTTAGTGTACTTCTAGGGACGGTACGGAGACCAAAACCATATCGAAAAATACAAAAAAGACCTCACTGTGTCTAGACGCAAGCGAAGGTTTAAGAAAGGGTAAAACTGGAATTTGAAGTTAAGACGTTATTAATGAGTGCTGATGATCAACCGGACAGGTGCATGTGACCCACTTCCCCTTCCCCCCCCCACCTATTATTTTAGCCCACCGCTCTTATCTTTTGTCTCTTTCTCTTCTTTCTTCTTTTCTATTTTTTTCTAATTTTTTAAAGAAAAGTTTTCGAAAGACTTTTTAATTTATTTTTTAAGTTTTTTTAAGAGAATTTAGATAAAATGACAAAATGTGACACTGGTTTTTTATAACTATCATTTAAATAGAAGGAATACCTTATTGGCATATTGTGAGAAGAAGAATGATTTTGTTTTTGGTAATATGATTTTCAACTGTAACACTTTTTTTTTGGTTGTTGTGAACTTCTAACTTTGTCACAAGGTGTTGCAACATAACTAAAATCAAATTCCTAATCAATATAAGTTATCTTCATAAGAATTTATGAGAGAAAAAAACTAAAATAGTTAAATAAATAACTAAATTGTCTTAAAATTATTTTTAAGTCTTATTATTGTATTTATAAAATTTTATCTTTTGCCAACTTGATCATTATTTCATGTCCTCTATTTATACTATATATCTTTTTTCCAGACAAAAAATAATATTTCAAACGTAGAAAAATGTATGGTAAAATTTTAAAAATTTCGAGTCAAATAGAATGGTAGTTTTTGGTAGGCAAATAGAATGGTAGTTTGTAATAGCAATTGAATTATAGTTATTAATAACTATTACTATGAGTGCATGCACTTCTTTTTTAATGTTTGGCAATCAACTTCAAAGTGGAAAAGAAAAGAGAGGAATGGAAATGGAATGGTGGTGGCGATGAGGTTCTTCGCACTTAACCTCTTCGGTAAATGGAACAAACAAACAAGAAGCAACACACAGATCACTTTAATTAATTATGATCATCATCATAGGATAAGGATATATAATAAAAAGAAGAGAATCACTTGCCCATATAAATATATTTAAAAAAAAAAAAAACAAATATTCAAAGAAAGGTTTATTCTTTCTTTCTCTCTTTTCCAATCTGTTCCAACAAAACAACCCATGTTCATCGTTTCTTCTTGGTCCAGATAACAACGCTTTATCAGCTTTCTCTGTTTCTTTCTCCCTCAAATTTTCTTTGCCTCTTTAGTTCAAACCAACATCTTTGTGTTCTTCTTGGTTTTTCTCATTTCCTCTGTTTGATTCCATCTCCATTTTGCTTTTTCCCACTGAAAGATTCTTACTTTTGTTCTTTCTACTTCTTCTTGTGGACTCTCTCTTCTGTGTTTCAGATCTAGCAGCTTATTGGATTGTTTACTACAAAAGGGGCACACAAGTTGGGATCTTTGGTTTCTTTTGCTAACTTTGCATTGCCTTCTTGTCAAGAAATTTTCAGCATTTTTTATAATCGATTTGCCGAAAAAGCTGCCAGTTGTGAGAGACTCGTTTTGCTCCTCTTGCTACTTCTCTGAACTTTTCTGGTGGAGGCTAGTTTTACAGAGAAGAGTAGAATTCAATCTACACACATTTGGGAAAACCCTGTTTCCTGGAGGAGCTAGTTAGGAGTTTCTATAGTTGAACATCGTTGTCTCTTGGTAAGATTCAGTAGCTTTGATCGAGTTACAGAGTGATTTTAGGGTTTTTTTTGAGTGGCTATGTCGAAGCTAAGGAAAAAAATTCTGGAACTTGTTATATGTGTGTTGATAGTCTTCACTTGTGTTGTTGGCTATGGAGAAGCTCAGTCCAAGAGCTTCCTTGTAGATTGTGGCTCAAATACTACTACCGAAGTAGATGGAAGAACATGGGTTGGTGATTTATCTCCCAACAAGAGTTTGACCTTGCAAGGATTTGATCCTACTACTACTACTACTACTGCTGCATCCACTTCGAAACCAAGTTCTGAGATATATAAGACTGCTCTTGTTTTCGAGGCTGTGTTAAACTATACATTTGAAGGCATAACTCATGGGAATTACTTTGTCAGGCTCCATTTCAGCCCTTTCGCCATTGAGAACCACAATGTGAATGAGTCTTCTTTTAGCGTCTATGCAGATGGTCTGAGACTGATGCGTGACATCAACATCCCTGGAGAGATCGCGCATAAAAATCTCATCTTGCAAAGCTCTAGTCACAATGCTACTGCCTCTTCCTTGGTTAAAGAGTTTCTGTTACCTATCGGACAGGGGAAACTGGTTTTAAGTTTCTTGCCGCAGAAAGGGTCTTTCGGTTTTGTCAATGCTATTGAGATAGTTCCTGTTGATGATAAGCTTTTCAAGGAATCAGTTACTAAAGTGGGTGGAAGCGAAGTGGAGCTTGGTTTGGGTGGACGTGGGATCGAAACTATGTATAGGCTAAACGTTGGTGGTCCTAAGCTAGGTCCAAGCCAAGATCTTAAGCTATATAGAACATGGGAAACAGATTCAAGCTACATGGTGATTGAGAACGCTGGTGTAGATGTCAAGAACAGCTCAAATATCACATATGCTTTGCCTAATGAATCGCCTGTGGCTCCTCTTCTTGTTTATGAAACTGCTAGGACGATGACGAACACTGAAGTCTTGGAGAAACGGTTCAACATATCTTGGAAATTTGAAGTGGATCCTAATTTCGATTACTTGGTGAGGCTTCATTTCTGCGAGCTTGTTGTTGATAAGCAGAATCAGAGGATATTTAGGATATACATAAACAACCAGACAGCTGCTGGTAACTTTGATATATTTGCTCACGCGGGAGGGAAGAACAAAGGTATATATCAAGATTACTTTGATCCGGTCTCCTCTAAGAACGACATTCTCTGGATTCAACTCGGACCTGACACATCTGTTGGTGCTTCTGGAACTGATGCTCTTCTTAGTGGTCTTGAGATTTTCAAGCTCAGCAAAAATGGGAATCTTGCTCATCTCATCAGGTTTGATTCGACTGGTCACTCGGTAGATGACTCAAAGATGAGGACCATTTGGATCAGTGTTGGTGCTGGTGTAGCAACGATCATCTTTGTCATGTTCTTGGGAATCTTGGTGGTATGTTTCTGCAAGAAAAGGCGAAACAAAGCAAATGAGTCCAAAAATAATCCTCCCGGGTGGCGTCCATTGTTCTTGCATGTCAATAACAGTACTGCAAACGCCAAAGCAACGGGAGGCTCGCTGAGACTGAACACTCTTGCTGCATCTACAATGGGTAGGAAGTTTACACTAGCTGAGATTCGTGCAGCTACCAAGAACTTTGATGATAGTTTAGCTATTGGAGTTGGAGGGTTTGGTAAGGTCTACAGAGGAGAGCTTGAAGATGGAACTCTCATAGCTATAAAACGAGCCACGCCACATTCTCAGCAAGGACTTGCTGAGTTCGAAACCGAGATCGTGATGCTCTCAAGACTTAGGCATAGGCATCTTGTGTCTTTGATCGGGTTCTGCGATGAGCACAATGAGATGATCTTGGTTTATGAATACATGGCAAATGGAACTCTGAGAAGTCATCTATTTGGAAGCAACCTTCCTCCGTTGTCATGGAAGCAACGTCTTGAAGCTTGTATAGGCTCTGCTCGAGGATTGCATTACCTTCACACAGGCTCTGAGAGAGGAATCATTCACAGAGATGTCAAGACAACAAACATATTACTAGATGAGAACTTTGTGGCGAAGATGTCTGATTTTGGGCTGTCGAAAGCTGGACCGTCCATGGACCATACTCATGTCAGTACAGCTGTGAAAGGAAGTTTCGGGTATCTTGATCCTGAGTACTTTAGAAGGCAACAGTTGACAGAGAAGTCAGATGTTTACTCTTTTGGTGTTGTGTTGTTCGAAGCTGTTTGTGCTCGAGCTGTTATAAACCCGACTTTGCCTAAAGACCAGATCAACCTTGCGGAATGGGCTTTAAGCTGGCAAAAACAGAGATCTCTCGAGTCCATCATCGACCCAAATCTGAGGGGAATCTATAGTCCTGAATCGTTGGAGAAGTACGGGGAGATAGCAGAGAAGTGCTTAGCAGATGAAGGGAAGAACAGGCCAATGATGGGAGAAGTATTGTGGAGCTTGGAGTATGTTTTGCAGCTTCATGAAGCTTGGCTGCGCAAACAGAATGGAGAAAACTCGTTTTCGAGCAGCCAAGCTTTAGAAGAAACGCCAGAGAGCTTTACTCTTCAAGCTTGTTCCAATCAAGATTCCTCAGAAACTGAAAAGAGCCAAACAGGATCAACTCTTCACAACTTAGCGTAGAAGAAGCAATTGGTTTGACCAACGCCAAAATAATTCTTTTGTTCTTTTGTTTTAATTTGTTATATGATATTTCTATTCATGAGCTCTTAGTAATGGAGCTTGTAATATCGTGACATTTGCAAATATAATTATTCTTTAAGGTATTGATTTTGTTTCTCATTTTCTCCATTTGTTTCCTTTTAGTCTCTGAACGAGAACGATGATAGTAGACTGGTTGGTTTGTATGATTAATTGATTTGGGTTTCTTCAACGCATTCCACTTTCAACAGAAGATACATGTGCCCTACATCACAGACAGTTTTGAAAAAGTGGAGAAAACTTATTTAAAGAGTTGTAAACGATATAGTAGGCTTAATGCTCTGTCTCAAGGTAAAAGACATGTCTTAGCTAAGCTGAAAAGTAAAAGGAACAACCGAACAAGAGTTACAAAATACTTTTTTTGTTTGGTAAGGCCACTCAAAAACTGTAACTTTCAGAACAGAAAATACAGTTCGGTTCCTCTCTCGGAACTGGATAAAGCTTTCAGATCCAGAGAGAATACCGCGAATAGGTAGACAGATGGGTCTCATTTCTTCCCACCACCAGAAACATTGAACTTGAAGAAAATGATATCCCCGTCCTGAACAACATATGTTTTCCCCTCCTGTCTGTACTTTCCTGCAGCCTGCATTAGTTGAAAGGATGGTAAATTAGACTAAAGTGTTAACGCAGTGAACCATATAGAATTTTCATCAACAAGCGATAAATTTAACCATGCCATCTTCAACCAGGATTATATCACATGATGGAGAATTTCCTTAACACTTTCATGTCTGTTTTAAGAGGAAAAGGAGTTATAGACAAGTACCTTGACTGCAGGTTCATTGCCGAGTTCCTTGAGATCCTCGAATTTCATGACCTGTGATATAACAACAATAGAATAAATCACATCGAATTTCAAGTAGAAAAATCAGGTAAACAATTTATTTGTTTCTGAAATTGGTGAGTCTATATATGGTTTGTATTAGGTTTCTGCTTTGATATCCACAGGTCTGCATAGATCCAAACCGTTACTAGTAAATCAATACAAAGATAAATTTGAAAATATAATAAAGAATTTATAAACTATTTAATATAACAAATCATCAAAACGCCGAGGGAAATGGATATAAAATAATGAATTGACCAAGATTCAAGAGAAACGAGAAGGCAACCTCAGCACAAATAAATCCTCTCTCAAAATCAGTATGAATGGCCCCAGCAGCTTGTGGAGCCTTTGACTGCCGTCGGATTTGCCAGCATTTAACCTGAAAATCAAAATATCATTGATAGATGTATTTATAAACTGACAAATTCCAGCAAATGTACCTTACTTGACACTTTACACTGACCACACACTATAGAAAAATATAGAAATATAATGCTTCGAAGAACATAACAGAGAAATAGAAATTAAAGTACGGGGTGAAGCCGTGTAAGTTACTAGTAAAGTGGAATTGTTAATACCTCATCAGGCCCTGCTGTAAAGAAATATATGAGGTTAATGGCTGAAAATCCAGTTTTGATGATCCTCGGAAGAGCACTGTCACAGCAGAAATGACCATTAGATTCAATTTAACAGGTTCATGAAGAAAATCATCTTCATGAGCAACTATTCCTTTCCAGGAAGGCATATCAGCAAGAGTCCTTTCAAAATCATCTTAATGACATTCTTTTATTACTAACCTTTGCAGTTTGTTCTCCTCACAATACTTTGCTGCTTCATCTGGGGGCATATCAGCAAGAGTCCTTTCAAAAACGCCACTGAAAGGAATCATAGTATCACCACCGTGTTCTTGAACCCTACATAACGATGAAACATTTAGTTAGGAGAAGTAAGAAAATGTGTCAGCACACAGCCATAAAGAAACTTTTGCAGCAACAGAGAGGAAAATTTTTTTTACTTATTATTTAACATAGTTTGTGAAGGGTATATATTAGTACCAGGCATGAATCTTCGGCAAGAACTTGTTTTTCTTCCTCTGGTAGTCTCTCTCATTCATATTAATCTGTAAATTAAATTTGAGGAGCAATCAGTTATCACAACAAACAACTTGCCTTTATAATTCTTACGCTGAGATGAGACATTTAGTTGAAACAAACATGAAAACCTAGGGATCCGAAAACAGTACAAAAAATAGAAACGATAGTTACAAAAAGAGATCAATATTCAAGACTACTCACCAAGTAAACAACGGGCTTTGCAGAAAGCAATTGGAAAGTGTTCAAAATCTCGATATCAGCTGTTTTCCAGTCCCCAAAACGGACATCTTTTCCATCTTCCAGCCAAGCTTTTACCTATACCAGAGAGGTACAGTCATTTTTCGGCCAATAAATAGTTAATGACCAATAACATTCCCAGAACAAGACTGCATGGTTGTCAAGTCATAAGCATACCTTTTGCAAGAGCTCAAGTTCTATTTTTAGCTGCTTGTCATTGCTCCTCTTCATGCTCTTCTCGACATCATCAATCTTCTTTCCAACGAATTCAATATCCTAAAGTTCCACCAAAGAATTCAGTATGAAACCAAAACAACAATGGATGAATGAATAACAACATGGATTTCACGAGTTCAGAGATATCCCAGTCAATCTGTTAGAGATTTCGTTTACCTTTAGCCGCAACTCTTCAGTAATGGTCTCCAAATCTCTAACAGGATCAACGATATCATCGACATGGATGATATCAGCATCTTCAAAAGCACCTGCATATGTTCAATCAAAAAGTCACTCACCACAATAGAATTGCCAAGATATATATTATTATCAACAACCATAATAAAAATATATATATCTATAGTTCAGGAACAGATACACAGAAGATGCATTTGAGAGGAAAACATAAACTAACTATTGCAATGGCCCTAAGGTAGCAAATGAGAAGAAAAAAATACAAAAGTTTTTAACCAGTCTCTCCTTTAGGAACTCAATACAGAAGAAGCAGCATGTGCAGTCCAATTTCAACCATGCATCACACTAAAAACTAAGGTGGCACTAAGAGAAAGGAAGAAAGAGGGAAAATCATACGTAAAACGTGGAAGATTCCATCAACAGCACGAATATGGGACAAGAAGTTGTTTCCAAGTCCCTGTCCTTCATGAGCTCCTCTAACAAGCCCAGCAATGTCATGAATTTCCAAGAAAGCTGGAACCTGGAGGTATTCACCATAGACAGAAGTCAACATGCCCCATTCATGGGAGTAAATTCAGGTAGTAAAATCTCTTGCGTATCAGTAAGTCATGAACTAAAGTTACAAACTTACCTCACTCTTTGGCTTTAACGTTTGGCAAAGCCAATCGAACCTCTCATCAGGGATATTCACACGTGCCTCATTAGGCTCAATGGTACAAAAGGGGAAATTCTCAGCTGGAATTGAAAGCTTTGTAAGAGTGTTGAACAGAGTAGATTTCCCAACATTTGGCAATCCAACCTGTGCGATGCCACAAACAAACAAACAAAAACCATGGTGAGTTACACAAGCCATGATTCTTAACATCATCATCATATCAAGCATGAATTGTAATCAACCTTAATCAGTGTATCAAAGAAGCAATATCTTAATCAGTGACAGACACAACGAAACTAACAATATACTCATGCAATCACTCCTCTGTATGAGTTAATAGATCTCCACCAAGCAAAACTCAGAAGAAATAATAAAAAAAAAACACACTTTTTATGGATGAAAAAAGTATTGCGATGAGCAAATCTTGTATTCACCACTCGAAATGAATCAACTTGGATTCTAATGAAAAAAAGCAAAGATGAAGAGAGAGATGAAGAATTACAATTCCGATCTTGAGGTGAGAAGAGAAACGGCCAAGAATAGGCCTCTCTACGGGACCTGCATCCTTAGCTTTGCCTTTCGGAGGCATCTTTTTCTCAAAAAGTGCCGAGAGCTTGAAAGTGAAGCGAAGCTGAGAGATAGATTCTCTTAGGGTTTTTGCTGAATTAAACAAAGTAGAAGAAGAGAGAGCTACTACAAGAGAACGCCGATGAGGTTAAAGTGAGAGATTGGGTCACCTGGTTCAAGGACCGGTCTAAATCGGTGGGACATTTACCGGTTCACCTCGAACCATTGCGTGACATTTACAAAAATTAAGTGCTAGCTACTACAATTAACCAATTGTGGACAAAAGTAAACCAAATTGAACCCAAAACCGAGTAAATCAAAGGCCATTTCAGCTTATAATTGAACCAAATTAAGTTAGGTAACCGTATCAAAAGATTAATTAATAATTAGTTTGAGTTAAACCAATACTTCGTAAAGATGTTCTTCAAAAATTTTCTACAAAACCATTTGAGATAATTTAACTTCTTTTATTCCCTCTTCTCTCCACTAGATTAAGAAGGATGCAGGAGGACTAGTGGATGGTCTGATTCTTGAAGGCATCTTCAAGAGCCTCTCTGTTTCTCGCATGAAAGAGTATTTAGGAGGTATAGACATCTCCTCCTCCTTATCAAGTTCAACGTTATCTTCGCAGTCCTCCTCTTTATCAAGTTCAACGTTATCTTCGCAGTCCTCCTCAGTCTCTGCATCTTCATTCACTATGACCTCATCATCTTCGTAATAAGTCGTTTTCACCTTTGACCAGAAGTTTGAAGTGCCGGGAGATAGATCTTCAAGAATTGACAAGAAAAAAACGTGTGAGAAAGAGAGTAAAACCCATGCAATGCAACTACTTTGATTTTATCATATAGAAACATAATTCTCAATGACTTTAATGTCATTTAAATACTGCAATTAAGATATATGCACTAGAATTTGCATCAAATTCATCCAGTGAGTCAAGAAACTTGTATAAGATTCTCATATTCATTTGTATTCACTTCGGAAGAGAAAAATATATCAAAAGTAAAGAGAGTAAACCTGCTAGACTTTTTCAACAAGCACAGGCTTAACGGGAAGAATGTGTCAAGCCTTTCAAAGCCACCAAAAGCACGAGAGAGCTCAGACTTCTGTAGGTCATCGAAATTGAAGGCTTCTGAGACAACAAACAGACCACCAGTTTTCGCTTGTTTAAGGAACTCGGAAACTACAGACGGAAGGCACACCTGTTCACAAACAAAACGAAAGGTTCAGCTTAATGCATGGGAGTTAAGACCACTTAAAATAACAGTTGAGTTATGACAAGAAAATCATTAAGTGTTAGTCACCATCAATGGGTTTAGTTTGTGACATAAAATTGACTCCAATGGTGTAAGCAGCGACTGAAAGCGAGGAATGTCCAGGATGGATCTCATACGGAAACATAGGACATACAAGATTGCCTACAATCACAGAAAAGTAACAACTTTAAGTGATGCATGACATAATAAGCATATGATCCCAAACGCAGATAAGCTTCTGGTAACGGTAAAAATATTAACAAGGGTTAATAACTAGAGAAGGGTTAATAACTAGAGACGTCAAATATTAAACAGAAGATTTCTTATGCAATAAAAAGTCATAAGATGGTCGTAAACTTGGACTATACCTGACATCCAGAATAGAACACTTGGTGTGCTTTTGGCTTCATACCATCTTTGCATGTTCTGCAATATTCCGCACACTCGTCCACCAATCTAGGATTTCAGCAAAAGTGAAACTTGAATCAGATCAAACAATTACATTTTTTCCGGTTTTAACAATCTCTCTTTGTATCTTTTCAACATGCTAGCAACAAAAGAAGGAGGCAAAAACTTTCCACGAGACAAGTAGCTAGCTAGATAAGACACTGCCCTCATCCTGTTAAAGTACAGGGAGAAAACAAAAGCATATACAAGTGGTGATTAGAAAGAGTATTATCATGCAGAGTAATCTTTACCACAAAGAATAAGATGAACTCGCCTATTAAGTTGAGTTTTGTTGCTGGAGAGATATATTTCCAACAGCTTACTGGCAAATTTTACACCACAATTTTCAGGATCTAGCGAGCATGCATAGAACATCAGAAACTGCAGATGTAAGTAAAGTAAAGTGAGTCTAATGCCGAGAATCAACTAGAGTGCTACAAAGCCTACAATGACGAACTTTATAGTATGTAAGGTGATAGCTTTATTTCCTACCTGTAAAAAATTTGTTTTGCACGTGTTCAGAATATAGTTCTCAAACGACTCAAAGAGGATTTCAAAAACCTACGTCAAAATGAAAAACAGAACCACCAAAAGATTAATTAATCTACCACAAAGGAAAGAAAAAAATATGTTGATGAAGTACCATCAGGTGCCATACCTCATCCAAACGACCAGAGTTTTGACAGAATTTGAGATGTTTAAAAGATCGGTCCATCAATTCGTCCAACAGATCAGAGACTACATTTCCATGTGAAGTATTTTGATATAGAGCCCCCAGTGGAAACTGTAAAAAGGTATCAAATTTATAAATGATGGCTTCACCAGGAAAGCAGAGGTCATGTCCAACATTTCACAGTTAAAAAAATGGCATCTTGTAATCTAGCAACTCTGCATAGATAGCAAAAATGACCTCGTCTCCTTCAATCATAGTGCTTTCAACTGCCTCTTCAAGTTCCATATCAAACATGCCTCTATTAGAGTCATCTTGGAAAATATCATCCGATCCAATTTCCAACTACAAAGATGCTTTAGCATATCATTCACTCACTTAACTTACTGGCAACATTTGTATAAAAATCAAATCTACTTACATCCAAATCTCGCAACCTCTCCATCACCACCATAAAAATCATGCTGCCAACAAATTTTCCGATTGGGCTACTCTCCAACTTCAACAGGTTATCCACATATGTCAATGTCACTATCAACTACAAGAAAAATAAGATAGTTCTCAATTTTTTTACCGCCGATATAAACTCACTGTTACATTGTCTATATTTTAACCCAAAAAAAACTTACAGAGTCCTGGTCCTTAATGTGAATTTTAGGCATTCTCTGCGCAAGTATAGGCGCTAATTTCGAGGGAGCAAGAGGAATTAGATAAGAAATCTTGTGAAGGGCTTCATGCACCCGCAAACGAACTTCCTGCTTCTTTTCATCCGTCACAGAAGGAGGTGGAATGAAATTACTTACGAGCATATTCAAACAAAGGTCCAGATATTTTCCACTAGTAACGGCCTAATGATGGGAAAGCAACAAAAGCACAAAATGTTAATCTCTTCAACTAGATTATATATATTCATTGAAATGAGGGGTAGCTGCTGAGCTGTGTACCAGTGATATAATTAGGTTCACCAATGCATCCATAACGTTAGGTCTGTGATTCCACAAGCTCATTGTAAAAATCTATTCACAATAAATGGGATTAAATTCAGAGGATGGGTAGAGAAGGCCCTGTCTCAAACAACGATTAAAATTATATGAATTCAACTATAAGCTCATGCAAAAAAAAAAAGAACTTTACAGTAGAAAGAAGATCTCTATGGTGAACTACATCTATGCAAGCAACAGACCCTGATAGAACTTTCAAGAGTGTCTGCAAAACGAAGATATTTTTTAGCAACGACAAACTCAAAACAAGAATTGATTGTATATAAGGAAGGAAAAGAACACACCTCTAGCTGCACCACTGCATCGAAATCAGAATATTTAGGGTACATCATTCCAATAAGCTGAGTATAATGGTCGGTGTCCCCCTGGATTTGAGAAATGAAAACACTTTTAAAGAACACAAACACGCATTTATATACATTGTGTGCTTGTAAGAATCAACATCTCTGCAATACTCACATTTTGGACAGATGCAAGCGCTTTTCTAACGGCATGCACCAACTGTATGTCACTATATTCAGTGTTGTCCACAGGATTTGAGCAGAAAGGAACACTCAGAACTTCTTGTGCTCCCATTATCTACGAACGAAAAGAAAAAATGTCCTTAAATTTCACCTACTCATGAACATAAGTTACATTACAATCCATCACAATGCGCAGACTAGAAAAGTAAATAGATTTTACAAATGGGGATAACGAATCCTAACAATTTGCTTGTAAGCCAGGAAACGAACGCCTGGTGTTGAAATCGAAAACCAAATTCCACTTTAAAAAGGTTTAGACAACTCACAACGATGATCAATTGTACTCGCTCTGCTTCACTTTAGCTACGCAGCCTCAGGTACCAGAAGATAGCAAATTTCGCCAAAATTTCAAAAATTTATTCGAAACCCGGGAGAGAGGAGAGGGAAAACGTTAGAGGGTTAAGCTTGTATTTCAAAAATTTCGCCAAACGACGTCTTCTTCTCTGTTTGGGCTAAGGAGGCAGAGGAAGAACAACAGAGAAAGTTCGATGGATCCGCGAAACCCTCGAAATAACTTTTTAACTCTTCTTTATATATTTAAAGCTAATGACGAAAATACCCCGTGTATTTGTATTGGACCTTTTTATATTCAGTGTTTGTTACTCCCGGAAACAAAGCTCAAGATTCAACAAGAAAACCTCTTCAGAAACAAGAATCAAAAAGAGTGGATTAGATTTAATTCAGCCAACTTAATCATTCCAAACACATTTACAAACTACAAAATCTCTCTAACGCTTTTTAAACAATGCACAAAAACATACATTAACTAATCTCCAAAACAATATCAACCTCTTTCAAGTTTTTGTTTCATCATCACACTAAAAAAACTCTGCATATAACATCAGACAGCAATCTTGTAGATGACTGCCACCGGAATGTTAACAACGTGACCTCTATCTCCAAACAGCCCAATTCTCCCAAAACTCGCCATCGAAACATTCTTCATTGCTCCAAGGACAATACTCAAGACCCGTGTCTGCCCGTTTCCGATTGTAAACTTGGCAGGTGAGACCTTAACCGAGACTGAGTCCGGTGCCTTCCAACCGACTGTATATGTTTCGTTTGTAGCCGTGGTTGCTATGTTAGTGACCCATCTTAGGACGGTTCTTGTACCAACGAGCTTAGCTATTGTAACTGAGGGTAGGTTCAAGTCAGAGGCTGCAAGGGAGGAGTTGTACGCCGAGCAGCTTTCACCAGTGTAATTGAGAACAACCGGAGATGATCCGTCGATGCCACAGAGAAACTTCATGTATTCATTGTAACCTACATTTGCAGCAACACTTCATATCAGTTGTTGATCTCTTATTATATGCTCTCAAGGTAAAGACAAAAACTGAGCATTGGGTTGTTCAAGAAAGCATTTACCTATGTCAAAAATCAAGCCAGGGTCAAGAGCTGCAGTTGCATTGACGAATCCGCTACCCATATCGAAAGGTGTTGCAGGGGACTGACTAATGTCAGGGTTTAGGACAGTGCGTTGTGCCATTATATGCTGACCCTTTCTGTCTGATAGAGAAGCTGTTGTTGAAAGTGCGGATGCAATGGCTGCAGGAGTGAAATGTGGGAACTTCTGCTTGATGAGCGCCGCAATACCCGTTACATGTGGAGCAGACATGCTTGTCCCCGATTCCATAGCGAAACGCTCACCTAGATATTGCCAATATAAGAGCTCAAAAAGACTACTAGAAACACAGAATGGGATATCTTATAAGGAGAAATGAGAATATGTGTACCTTGGAAATCAGTTGTACCAATGCCAAGAGGACTCCAAGCACCCCATATAGCGTTTCCAGGAGCTACTAAGTTGGGTTTCATTATATCAGCATCAACGAAAGAATCATCTTCAGGGTCAGGTCCCCTAGCAGAGAAGTACATGACCTTAGGAGATGTAATGCCATAGGTAGGCTTCATACCACCAACAATTCTTGCAACAGATGCAGATCCAACAATTTTGCCTGAACCATTTTCCCTCAACAGAGAAGAATTGTAGTACCGGAGTAAAGCCTGCATGTAGACCATAGGAAGAGCTAAGTTACAGTCATGTTAGAAATGTAATAGACTACTTCACATTTTAAAATTTTGAGTATACCTGAGAATCTTGTGGAGAGGAGATTAGAATTCCCGGGATATCCATTGGAGTTGAAGTCATCTGAAAACCAGCGGCGGAAGGATCTATATAGAAGACAAGGCCTGCTGCTGTTAAGTTCTTAGCTGTTATTAAGGCTTGTTTGATGGTTGAGACACCTAATATGAACCGGACGGTATAACTGCAGACAAGGATCTTGCCCTGCACCAGCTTCTGATCAAAGCTACTTGAATCTTGGCATTCCCCAACATATATAGCATCCATAACAGTTGTACCATTGCGAAGCGCATGTGTAGCTAAAATAAGTTTGTGCATTGTTCTTGTACCAGCTAAGTGAAAAAATGAGAAACGGTAAGGTCAGGTCGAGGAAGATATCAAGAAAGAAAAAGCAAATCTGTAAACAAAGATGGACTTACATGCAAGTCCAACTCCAGGAACAGTGACATTATTTCCAAGGATTATCGAGTTAGTATATATTCTATCATGAGATGTAGCCCCTACTGTGAAGATCCATGGACTGAAGGAAGACATGCTCTTAGGAGCTGGTCCTGTGTTTCCAGCTGCTTGCACTACAAAGATCCCGGCTTTCACAGCTGAAAACAATGCCATATCGATCGGGTTGAAGAATGTAGCAATACCAGGAGGACGTCTATTTGGTGTGATTGATAGGTTTATTATGTCAACTCCATCTTGAGCCGCCTGGAAAAGAAAACATCCATAACCATGTCAACTATATTATATAAAAAAAAACGCTTCATCAAATTTTGTCTTACAAAGGTAACATTTTTAGTTACCTGATCTATGGCTGCAATGATATCTGCAGCGAATCCTCCAAACCTCTTATACAATGCCTTGTAAACAGCAATACTAACAAGAAAAGACAAGGCTTTAATTTTCAACGAGTTGTCTCCAAAGTGAATATCATTTTGTGGTATTGACTTACTGAGCACGAGGAGCCATCCCGCTAGCATTTCCAAGGTGATGACCCGCAACTACCACCGGGATCCCGTGATTCCCAGCTGCAACAGAAGCTGTGTGCCTGAACAAATCAACCAATATCAGACTTAACCATTTGGCAGTTAATTAGTTAACCAGCATCTGAGTGGGTTGTATACACTTACGTGCCATGCCCTTCACCATCAAATGGTGAAGCATCGTCCTGAGTTGAATTCAAGACTCCTCTACTGAGAGCAGATTCAGCGAAATGGCGTGCTCCAATGAGTTTCCTATTGCATGAACCGGGAGGGAAACCAATGGTAACTTCGCAGACACCAGTAAACCGAGGAGGGATCGAATATGTATGCCCCAAGATTTTGTCACTGAAACTAGGATGACTGGGATCAATTCCAGTATCAATAAACCCTATCACTACTCCTTCCCCTGCATACTCATAACCTCCATCACGAAGCCAAGCTCCACGAGGCAAACCTAAGAACTGCGGTGTATGAGTAGTTGCTTTCTCAACCGAAAAATCCAAAACCACATTCTCCACTTCTTCCCTAGCCGCAAGTCTATCAGCCTAAAGAAGAAAAAAAACCCGGTTTGCAAACTCATGAGCTCAAAACAATGAACAAACACTAACATTTAGGCTTTAGACATTCATATATTGATTCTAAGACAATGTGAGTACCTGTTTTTGGGTAAGAACAGCTGAAAACCCATTAATGAGATAGTGGTAGCTGTACAGCTTAAGATAATTTTCCTTTCTCAATGCTTTTCTCAACAACGAGTCATGAACTCTAATAATAGAAGCACTTCGGTTCCTATATGTATAAACAAAGAGATTAGGATCATCAATTAGAGCATAAAGGTTCCAGCTTGGAGCACAAATTCAACAGGCATGCCTTTATATCCGTTTGAGACTTTCAGGAAAAGACCAAAGACATAAAGAGACAAGTAATCTGGGACCCAAAATTGACGAATTTTCAACATATGTCGGCCTATGAAGATTAAGAACAAAAAAGACCAAACCCTCCCGCAAAAAATCAACAGCGATTCCACGAAATTTTGATAAAGATTGAAACTTTGAAGAGTAAAAAAGAGAAAGTAACTTTTGTTTACATACAATGTTCTGTAAATTTGGGATGAAGAAGAAGCGGTAAGGCTGTGTCTGGAGCTACTCGTCGATTCTCTGCCGGAAGAATGAACAGATGGACGGTCCTTGAGAGTGACAATGTAAACAGCAGAAGAAGCGGCTGCGTTTTGGTCAGAGTCATCCAAACAAAACACAGAGGACGAAACCAAACAGAGCAGAAACACAAAACGCACTAGGTACGACTCATCCATGACTCTTTTAAGCTGAAATTCTCAGAAGAAAAAGATGAAAAGAGTGGAAATTGCAGATACCCATTAGAGCTCCATGGGAGTAGACTCAGTAGAGAAGCGTATCTCAGAAGAAGCAGAGAAGAGAGAGAAAGAGTTAAGAGAAGAGGGTTTTAGAGAGTACAATGGTCTCAGAGTACTTTTGGCTGGAAGAAGGAAGAAAAAAGCGGTTCTCGGTTTCTGAATGTTTTTATTATTAATGCAAACTGCAAAGATCGGTGGAAGACTTTTAACTTCTTCTCACTTGTAGTTTCTTATTGTTTCCAAGTGTGTTTATGCTTTATAATGCATCTGTGTAGCACCCCAACTTACTCTACTAATATACTATATAAAAAATGATCATCTTTGTTGTCTTTTATTTCATTTTTGGTCCATTCAATATTCATCATTCTCAAGTGTTTTTATATGAAACAATTATAGATATATTCATTTATTTGGCACACATACACACAAGTAGGAGAAAAAAAAACGAAATTCCAAAACCCCACTTCTTGTTGATTTGCACAATTGTGTACTACATTAATCAAAAGGTTGCGTTTTGATGTCCTGCTTAATGGGTTATAAAACAAGTGAAAGTGTTCATATCTAAAAAGTTTGAGTCTTTTGGTACTTTAAATTCTTTGGTTTGTCTTTTATCTTTTAGGTGACGTTTTGTTGTATTTTCCAACGGTAAGATATTCTATGAGAAGTCGCTTTATTCTCTCCTTAACAAAGCATCCGTGACCCTTCTTTGACCATTTTCGGCCACTACACCAAAGCCAATGGCACCGTAACGGATTTATCTAGAACGATTAAGACCAAAATATGCATCCTTCGGCAGTCGGCAGCATATGAACAAATAAAAACAAAGATTTAAGTTTTGTGACTTTTGTCTTAATGATCTGCGACAACGATCGAGAATAAGCTGTGTGACCTTTAATTCTAGAAACACACACATGAGATGAGGAAAAAAAAGCTATAAAGCAATGATTTTCACCACATCAAAAGAAGTAGGTCCAACTTATACTTTTTAACCTTTTAATTAACACGAGTCATGACTCATTAGACTCGCTTTACATCATTGTTTTAACCGTTGAAACCCCTTTTCTTAGCGAGAACATAATGGATTCTATAGTCACTAATTCACCATCATCTTCTGTTTTGGTTTTCAACTCATATCAACACCTAAAAAAGTCACTTCTTTTATGGTATATAATTGCTTTCGTTCACTAGCATTGGATCATTCACCCTTGTAATGGGAAACACAAAGATGGTTGAAAGACAAGAACAGTTGATTAAGCCAATGAACATAAATAAAATATGAAACTTTAACAAATGTAAGAATTTGAGATACAAAAAGATAACGCCCAGTAATAGACATGTATCCCGTTTCCTTCTAAATTTAAAACTACGCGGCGTTAGTGATTGAGTATACAGAAACGTCACGTAGTTTTATTTGTCAAGCCACGTCGGACGTTGACGATAGCCGATAAGGGTTCAACGACACGGTTGCCTTCTGATAAAATCAGTTGAGCTTTAGTGAAGATTACAAAAATGGCGGTGATGGTTTCGACGAATGCCTTCGTAAAGGCTTCGTTTTTAGATGAAAGTCGGAATTTTTGCTTGAAACCGATGTTTCCTCAGCCGTCCTACTATAATTGCCGACAAGTCGTTCGTCTGAAATCGAAGACAAAGGTAATGTTCTGCTTGAACTTGAACACGAAGGAGGTAGGTTTGCAAAAACCTGGTGATGGAGGTTTTGAATTCAAACCCAGTTTTGATCAGTACCTGCAAGTAATGGAATCGGTTAAAACAGCGAGGAAGAGGAAGAAATTGGACAGATTAAAAGTTGAGGATGACGATGGTGGAGGTGGGAAGGGTGATAGTGTTGATTCGGATGTGAAAGGTGAGAGTTCCAGGAGGAGATACTCAAGGCAGGAGATGGTAAGTGAAGAACGTAATGAGAGAGGTGTTAATAGGAATGAAGAAAGTGGAATTCATAGAGTAATCAAAGATGTGAAATGGAGTAAGAGTGGTGAATCTTCAGTGACTGTGACAGAAGATGAGGGCTTTAGGAGAAGGTACTCCAAGCAGGAGTATCATCGTTCCTCTGGTACATCGAGAGGGATTGAGAGAGGTTCTAAAGTTGATGAACTGGATCTTGTTGTTGAACAAAGGAGAGTTCAGAGAATAGGCAAAGATGTAGGATGGAGTAAGAGTGGTGAATCTTCAGTGACTGGGACACAAGATGATAACTTTAGGAGAAAGTACTCTAAGCAGGAGTATCACCGTTCCTCTGATACATCGAGAGGGACTGAGAGAGGTTCCAAAGTTGGCGAATTGGATCTTGTTGTTGAAGAAAGGAGAGCTCAGAGAATAACCAAAGATGCAAGATGGATTAAGAGTAGTGAATCTTCAGTGGCTGCGCAAGAAGATGATAGTTTCAGGGGAAGGTACTCTAAGCAGGAGTATCACCGTTCCTCTGGTACATCGAGAGAGATTGAGAGAGGGTCTAAAGTTGGTGAATTGGATCTTGTTGTTGAAGAAAGGAGAGTTCAGAGAATAGCCAAAGATGCAAAATGGACTAGGAGTGGTGAATCTTTAGTGACTGTGTCAGAAGGTGAGAGTTTCAGGAGACAGAATCCAAAGCAGGAGATGGTGAGGTATCAGCGTTTTCATGATACATCGAGAGGGATCGAGAGAAGTTCTAAAGGAGATGGACTGGATCTCTTTGCTGAAGAAAGGCGAATTGAGAGATTAGCCAACGAGAGGCATGAATTGAGAAGTAGCAAATTGAGTAGAACCAGGAGCATTGGTGCTAAAGGAGATAATGATGATGATAGCTTGTTTGCCAATGAAACTCCTGCCTTTAAGTTTTCCGATGAGTCCAGTGACATAGTGGACAAGCCAGCTACTTCACGAGTCGAAATGGAAGACAGAATCGAGAAGTTAGCAAAAGTGTATGTGTTTATGCTATTATCTAGATTTGGTTCAAGTTCTTAGAGTACATAGAAGATAAAACGTAGGATGTACATAATGAATTTTCAGTTGGTTATGTGCTACTGTACATGAAATTAGGGAGTGAGATTAGTACATTTCTCATGCAATTATCACATTCAGCTGAACTTTATGTTAAGGAAGTTTATTTCGCTAGGTTGAATGGTGCAGACATCAATATGCCTGAGTGGCTGTTTTCCAAGGCGATTCGGAGTGCAAAAATCAGATATACGGATTTCACTGTAATGAGACTGATCCACTTTCTAGGAAAACTAGGAAACTGGAGACGAGTTCTTCAAGTCATCGAGTGGATTCAAAGGCAAGACCGTTACAAATCGAACAAGCTAAGGTAAATATATTACTGACTATTCTAAATGTGAGCTGTGGATATATTGCATTGGTAGCCCATTTGATTTCACATATCAAAGTCCAGAATCTCTTTTCAAAGACGTAAAACTGACCCAAAAAAAATTACCATTTTGGATCCAGAATCGTCTATACAACTGCACTAAACGTTCTTGGTAAATCAAGAAGGCCTGTGGAAGCTCTCAATGTATTCCACGCTATGCTGGTATAATAACCCTTGTGCCATGCTTGTATGTGTTTTTCTTGCTTTTGATTTAGTCTGAGTTAATCTTTTTGCTTTCTTCGCCAGTTACAAATTTCATCATATCCGGATATGGTAGCATACCGTTCAATTGCAGTCACACTTGGACAAGCTGGGCATATCAAGGAACTCTTCCATGTGATTGACGTAATGCGATCTCCACCTAAAAAGAAATTCAAGCCAACAACACTTGAAAAATGGGATCCTCGGCTTGAACCAGACGTTGTTGTTTATAATGCGGTCAGTAATTTATAGTAATATATATAGCCTACGCTTGTTCTCGGAAACGTAAAGTCACCCGACTGATGTGAATGCTGGACATCTAACCACAGGTGCTCAATGCATGTGTTCAACGAAAGCAATGGGAAGGAGCATTCTGGGTCTTGCAACAGTTGAAGCAACGAGGGCAAAAACCTTCTCCTGTAACCTATGGCCTCGTCATGGAGGTGAAAATATTTCTTCTTCTCATAACAATCAATATTGCATATCAACACTATTGAGTTGTGGATTTGTATTTTTGTCTAAACAGGTGATGTTAGCATGTGAGAAGTACAATTTAGTTCATGAATTCTTCAGGAAGATGCAGAAATCTTCTATCCCTAATGCTCTAGCATATAGAGGTATTTTTTGTGAAATCTTTGTTGTCCTTTTCCTTTAGATTATTAGTATTTGAATTCCCTTACTGAAGAGTGACCATTTGTACTTGTGATCAGTTCTTGTTAATACTCTATGGAAAGAAGGTAAAACCGATGAGGCCATACATACGGTTGAGGATATGGAAAGCCGTGGTATTGTTGGATCAGCTGCTCTTTACTACGACCTTGCTCGCTGTCTTTGTAGCGCAGGACGGTGTAGTGAAGGGCTTGATATGGTAATTTTTGTTTGTAAATCCTTAGTTAAGCTTATGGAGAATTTGAGTTAAAAAGCTGATCTTGATTATACCAATCCAATGTCAGCTTAATAAGATATGTAGAGTTGCAAATAAACCTCTCGTGGTGACTTACACTGGCCTGATCCAAGCATGCATCGACTCGGGAAACGCCAAGAATGCAGCTTACATCTTCGATCACATGAAGAAGGTCTGCAGCCCGAACCTGGTCACTTGCAACATAATGCTTAAAGGTTATCTACAAGGCGGGTTGTTTGAAGAAGCGAGGGAACTTTTCCAGAAGATGTCAGAAGACGGAAATCATATAGAAAGCAGCTCAGATTTCGAATCAAGAGTATTGCCAGACACGTACACGTTCAACACAATGCTAGACGCGTGTGCTGAACAAGAAAAGTGGGATGATTTTGGTTATGCCTATAGGGAGATGTTGCGTCACGGATACCATTTCAATGCGAAACGCCATCTCAGAATTGTACTTGAAGCGAGCAGAGCAGGAAAGGTAAAAAAAACAAACCAAAATGAGACAAGTTGAAGCATTTTGACTTATGTTATCATCTTGTCTGATCAACCTCTCACTTGTGTGTCTGTTTGTGATCAGGAGGAAGTGATGGAAGCAACATGGGAACACATGAGACGAAATAAAAGAATCCCGCCATCACCTCTAATTAAAGAAAGATTCCTTAGGAAACTCGAGAAAGGCGATCATATGTCGGCTATATCATCTCTTGCTGACCTTAGTGGCAAAATTGAGGAGACAGAGTTACGTGCATTTTCAACTTCAGCATGGTCTAGGGTCTTGTCCCGGTTTGAGCAAGATTCAGTTTTGAGGTTAATGGACGATGTGAACAGACGCTTGGGTTCGAGAAGTGAGTCTTCGGATTCAATTTTGGGGAATCTATTGAGTTCTTGTAAAGAGTTGGTAAAGAAACAGAACACAAGTTTTGTTGTAAGTTAATTCTTTGTGAATCTAAAGTTGAAAACAAAGGCATGTTCTGTTTTCTTAAAAGATAGGAAATGCTTAGGGAGAAGGGTAAGATAATGACTTGACTTACTTTCAAACATTCGAACTTACTTTAAGCTTTTGAAACACGTACGACCGAGAGGATTCACGTAGCTTAAATGAACAAAACAAATACATTAAACTCAGAAATAATTGTATAATTTTAGAACGTACGTGAAGGGGATAAAGTGTGCGTCGTAATCTCAAGCCACCCAAAAGGACTAATTTAGTCAAAAGGAGACGCGAAGAAATAGAAAAATTGCATGTCGCAGAGCTAATTTTATATTTTTCAAAAAATAAACAAAATAAAATTAGAGAACGTGGAATGTATCATGTAATTGTATGGTAGACGACGAAGAACGATACTATTATAAGAGAGTCAACGTGCATGGTCGCTTTGCTTCATAAAAATGCAATAACAAACTTTGTCTAATGTAATGAAGTCAAACACACATAAACCTATTACTTTCTGATTTCATTAATCATCAGAAAATTAGTTTATTAGATCCAATTCAAAGCTAAATCTTTTGAATATATATATATATATATATATATATATATATATATATATGCATTACATGCAAGTATGCAACTATCTTCAACAATGCATGTGTGATGATGATTTGATTTATTCGTACTAAATTAGATAAAAATAAAGCGATGCCAAACAACTTGAATGTAAGAGAGTTGAGCATGCATGTTAGAACAGGTGGGTAAACACATCTATCATCAACACTAAGCCACAAATAGATATTGTAAAAGAGCTTTTGAATTTTGATCATTTTTATAATTTGATTTGTAACTCCTGACGATAATTATTGATTATTCCTTTATATATCCACAAAGTGATAACAGGAATTTCAGTTTTTATCGTTTAAAGTGAGTTTGCAAAAGAAGAATATCTCACATATATAATGTTTGTTTTTTTCAATCTTTCTTTCCATGGTTTGGTTTGGATTATTAATATGGTAACTAAACTGCATAAAAAAAACAAAAAAAAAACAAAAGATCACCAAAATGTGGAATACACCAATACGGTTTCACAAATCAAAATCGTGAGATATTTTTGAGTTCAAAAGTTGTAACGTAACCGACAAATAGAAGGGAGGGAGAAGAGGAGACAGCGCATTTACAATTGGGTTACGTTAGGGAGGCATTCGTACGATGTCGTTTTAAGATATTTTTTTTGTCAAAAAGCCAACACCCAAACATGGACGTGGCGCTATATCATGTAATCATGCCATGCTTGTATTGGACCCTATTCTGAATTTCTGACATACATTTTTGTTGTTTTTACTGATCTTTTCTGCCTTTTAAGTATTTCTTTAAAATCATTTTTGTTTCACAAACATTTATATAAAAACAACCAAAGGTATATATATATGTGAATAATTTTCTTTTTGTCACTAAAATTGGTGGATAGAAGAACAATAATTTTTTGAATAACTAATCTAAAGAAAATAACTATAAATAAATAAATATATATAAATATATATAGACACCATTTTTTTTGAGCTATTATTTTGTAGCTTGCGACATACAGTATAATAAATTTGTTTCAGGTGATCAAAAACAAATATTAAATATATGTTTCATCGTTTGAATTCGACTTTGATTATACATCGACTTCATGAAGAAAGAAAAACTTATTTTCGTTGTAGTAACGACTACGATTGAAAATTCTAGTCACAGTCTAATTTTAACAATTGGCCAATTGCCCAACTAAACGAAGTCAAATATTTAATAGTGAAATATCTCTAAAGATTGTATTAAAGAGATCAGATGATAAATGATTCTGTTTATATCGTTGTTGTATCATAATCGGAGCATAAAACTGTATACTTTTTTTTTTCACTCATGGTGACCGTAAATGTGACATGAATTCTTACACATGCTTTGTTTGGCTATTATTGCCAAAAAGTTTAATTATTACACGTCGTCTCATTCCTAATTTTTTTTCCTTTTTAATAAAACGAATCCTAAAATCTACTTACTCTATTTCTAAGTTGGCATAATGTATTGAATTTTATACAAATATTAGAATATGACCCATGTTAAAATTTCTTTTGTTTGTTTAGTAATTTTTATTCAAAATATCATATATGTGATTATTTTAATTATTTTAAAAGTTTTTTGGATGAAACACTATATCATGAAATCATATGCTAAATCTGACTTATGAAAATAACAACTATTTTGTAAGATCTATTTTAGTAGATTTAGATTTTTACCCGCGGCATACTGCGAGTTAAGTTGTGTTATAAAAAAGTTTTTTTTTTTTTGATTTGTTTAGTGTTTAAAATTATATACTGTATTTTGATTGTTAATTCTATGACATAACTCAAAGTAATGTATGCATATTAATTTTAGGACTAAATATGTAATGTATTTTTGTCAAAATCACCTTGACCGAGAAAGTCTACCAAACAACATTGTTCCAAACTTTAGTTTAATCCGAAAAATCATATTTCTTGAAATTTCAACTTGTACTCATATTTTTTGGAATTCTTTCATATTATAGTGAATTCTTTGAGTTCTGAATGATATATTTTTAAAAGTTTGGAAGGATATTAGTTAATATTTCATTTTGAACTGTACAAGAAGATTTCAGAAATCACGATTAAGTATGATTAATTGCCAAAATTTTATTCCTTTTTATGTCTAATAGTATATATGGTGTAACAATGCATGAAATAATAAAGATTTTAAGAGGATTTTTGGGATATTATTAAGTGTATTCATATAGCCCACAAAATGACAATTAATTTTGCTTTTTTTTTGTAACCAACCTATATTTAATTTAATCTATAACCTATTTTGTAACCAACTTATACAAATTATATAGTCTACAAAAAAATGTTGTGTACTTCCATTTTATTATATAAAGGATAGTATATATGGTGTAACAATACATGGAATAATAAAGATTTTAAGAGGATTTTTTGGTATATTATTAAGTGTATTCATATAGCCCACAAAATGACAATTAATTTTGTTCCTTTTTTGTAACCAACCTATATTTAATTTAATCTATAACCTATTTTTGGTTGTTTTATTATATAGGGGATAGTATATATGGTGTAACAATACATGGAATAATAAAGATTTTATAAGGATTTTTTGGAATATTATTAAGTGTATTCATATAGCCCACAAAATGATAATTAATTTTGTTCCTTTTTTTAATCAATCTATATTTAATTTAATCTATAACCTATTTTGTAACCAACTTATACAAATTATATAGTCTACAAAAAATGTTGTGTACTTCCGTTTTATTATATAGGGGATTCCTTAAATTAATATTAAATTTTATTTAATATCTATTATCAACCAACAACTATGAAGAAATGTTTGAAATTTATCTAGCTTGTGATTAAAAAAAAAAAAGAACAATAAGAAATTAACACTTAAAGATGGTAAAAATTGTGATACATAGACAAACAACAATAATGTTCCCATTTTAGATTGGTAATTTGTAAAGTGTGATCACAAAACTATTTAAAACTGGTTTCAGAAATAACAATATGTAAACAGATTAAACGATACATACTAGATTAATTTGTAAAGAAAACAAAAACCAGTTAAAAACAAAAATCTGGCCGACATGTCAGCAGGAAGGAGTTGGTCTCCACGGAGAGTTATCGTAGCCGCAACAAGTGCGACAATCTTATTGGCTGATCGTGCTTGTCCCCTCTCCCCTAAAAAAGCTAGGCTAGCTCTTCCCCAGACAATAACCCTTTCAATTATTTCTATTTGCTTAATGTATTGTTATTTTCAATAGTTACAAATCTTGCAACCAATAATAAATGTCCATACTATAATACAAATAGTATTTATTCACATATTTTCAAAGATCTTTTTTTTTTTTTTTTTTGTACTTCGTTTCATATGTTAACACACATTTTGTTTCAACTACAAAATTTAGATCACATTCTGTTGTAGTACACAAATATTTTATTAGAATTCTTTTTTGTTTTTTTTGTGTCTAATAATAAAATTACAATATTTTAAAAACTTTTGAAAAGTAAGTTAAGCTAGAAAATGTAAATGAATGGGGAGCAAGAAGTCTCGTGATTTCCCTCTGGTCACAGTTTTTTCAACTTTTTTTTTGGGTACATTTCAATAACGAAATTTGTTTTGAACGTATGATTTGACAAAGTTGGGTTTTCATCATAACTAATTACAATCGAACCCGTATTGTAGTTTGGTACATCTCAATCATGCCACATTTTTACCCATGATAAAACCATTTATACTATTAAAAATGTGTAATGAAAATTCAACCAAAAGAATACGAGGAACCGTCAACATATATAAGTAACTCTTAAGAAAAATTCCACCATAAACACACATCTGACATCACAATCAAATGAGAAGTATCGTAACATCGTGAATATATATGACCACTTGAATTTGGTCCAAAAAACTCATAACAAGTGAAGTGATAGACAAAAATTGGATAGAAGAACTAACCACTATGCACAATATTTATTTCTCTGAAATATGCGATAAAAATATATAACATTAAACCGGTGGAATTAAAGTTTTAAACTAAAAAGAATACAAAAAAAAAAAAAGAAAGTAATAACTGGCCTGCGCCATCATTCTTGCTACATGTCATGTTGATATCAAAAGAAACTAAAGAGAAAGAAAAATAAAAAGCTGACATAAAAGTCAAAATATTTACATTTTTTATATCTTCTTAATTCCTTTTCTTTATTTTTCTTATTAACCGAGAAATTTCCGCCATCTCTCTCTCTCTTCGTCGCCCCTCACCGGAACGCGCCTTCGATCGAGGTCGCACGCACCACTACTACTACTCTCTTTCTTCATCGTACGTTTCCTCTCTCTCTCTCTCTGATAAAAATTGAATCTTTCCACAGAACCCACAAAGAAAATTCGAATCCTTTCTCTATCTCTCTTCTCTCTTTTCGCTTATCATCTTCCTCGAATTGTGGTTGGTTCGTCTCTGTTCTCTCTGCTCTCTGCACACACAAAGCCCTGCTGCTGTTGTCTGTTTATACACGTGAGCCGCCATTAATGCCCCCCCCCCCCCTCTCTTTTGTTTTCTTCTTCCATGTCCGTTTCTTTATAGGTCCCTCTTATATATATATATAAAATTCTTGATTTATGCATAATTTAGCCACACTACGTTTTTATTTACTTCTTCTTCCGTTTCTGCTTCTTCTTATGAGAGTTACTATCTCTCATACGGTTTTCTATTTCACTCTCTTTGAGTTTTGATGAAATCAGGATCTTTTCGTTGGTGAATTTTCACTTTGGGTTAGTCTTTTTTTATATTAAAATTATGTTTTTTTTTTTCATGATTTTTTCTCTCTGCATTTGTCATTTGTCATGGGACCGACATTGCTCCGACAAGAGTTTCCCAATCTAGGGGTTTTTATTTTTTTTAATACAATTCCCCAAGTGTTTTAATTCAAATAAGGTTTCCGGCAAACTTTTTTTGAAGCTTCTCTCATCTTTAAATTGCGTTGTAGCTTCTCATCAGTTAATTTCTAAGGTTTTCTCAGGGTGAATCATCCTCTCATCTATGTTATCTCAACTGTTCATTTCCTCCTTTGCATTCTATGTTTGAGTTTCTGTGGCTAAGGTTGTTCTTTTACAGTTAAATTTGTAATCTTGAGATAGTTTTCAGTTTTTTCTTTTTTTTTGGGTTTTTTTTTTCGTGGAATGTAATGAAAAGTTTGGTCTTTTGCTTTTGCAGGTGATTTAGGGCGTTGCTGAATCAACTTTACATCTAGTGTTTGTTTTCCGGCGAGCTATAAGTTAATCAATATGTTTAATTTTGGTCGAGCAAGAAGCCAAGGGAGGCAAAACAGATCTATGTCTCTTGGAGGTGATATATATTACTCTTGATTCTTACTATTGATTTCACTTTGGGAAAGATGGTTCATTTCATTTTCAGTTAGCTCTGAAATTTTGAGAATTTAATACTGAAACTTAAGGTTGATGGATGATATAATTGAGGTTTTTTTTTGGGGGTTTGGAGCTTTAAAGTGTGAATCATTTGTGGTTTTTTTAATTGTAATTTGGATGCATATATTAACAGACAGATCTTGATGATTTTGGGAATGCAGGACTGGATTATGCAGACCCCAAGAAGAAAAACAATTACTTGGGAAAGATTCTTTTGACAGCTTCTCTTACAGCTTTGTGCATTTTCATGCTCAAGCAATCTCCTACATTCAATACTCCGAGCGTGGTATAACTTCGTACTGTCCTTTGCTCGAGTTGTTAGAGAAAGAAGGATGTTACTGATGAAACATTGCTCAAGTTTCTTTTATTTTTGTTGTTCTGTGTTTGCAGTTTTCTCTACATGAGCCAGGGGTTACACATGTTTTAGTCACTGGTGGTGCTGGGTATATCGGTTCACATGCAGCTCTACGGCTTCTAAAGGAATCATACCGAGTGACCATTGTGGTATCTTTCTTTGGCTTACATGGATTCAGGTTACTTTGTTCAGCATTATTGTAAATGTCGATATCACAATTAAGTAAATCTTTATCTGTCTAACAGGACAATCTATCACGTGGGAATCTTGCCGCAGTCAGGATTTTGCAAGAACTCTTTCCTGAACCGGGAAGGCTTCAGTTTATTTATGCTGATCTTGGAGATGCAAAGGCTGTCAATAAGATATTCACAGAGAACGCCTTTGACGCTGTGATGCATTTTGCCGCTGTTGCATATGTTGGGGAAAGCACACAATTCCCTCTTAAGTGAGTACATTGTGCAACTTTTCCCTGTGGAAAATATATGATTGAATCTGAAACAAGTAACTTTGTGTTCTGCCAATTACAGGTATTATCACAATATTACATCAAACACTTTGGTTGTATTAGAGACGATGGCTGCTCATGGAGTAAAGACTTTGATATATTCAAGCACTTGTGCAACGTATGGGGAGCCTGATGTTATGCCAATTACAGAGGAAACTCCACAGGTGAAATTTTGTTTGTCTACTGTTTATAGCCACGGTTCTTCTTCTATGCACTCTTAACTCCCAAAACACTGTCAATTCAGGTGCCAATCAATCCATATGGTAAGGCTAAAAAGATGGCAGAAGATATCATTTTGGATTTCTCGAAGAACTCAGATATGGCAGTTATGATCTTAAGGTTGGTCTTATTGATACTCTTCTAAGTTTATCTAGTGGTATTATGCATTTTCTCTGAACTTTCCCTGAGATTGACAAGGTTCTTTTTCTACTAATATGCAGATATTTCAATGTGATTGGATCCGATCCAGAGGGCAGATTGGGTGAAGCCCCAAGGCCTGAGCTGCGAGAGCATGGACGCATCTCCGGTGCTTGCTTTGATGCAGCACGTGGTATCATGCCTGGCTTACAGGTAATCACTTTCTTCAGTTCCGGAACTTTTTCTGAAGTTAATTATGTTTTCTCAGAGCTTCACTTTCAGTTTTGGACAGGGTCTTGACTCTTTTATTCTTTGGACAGTCATCACAGATTGGCACTATTAGATTCTTAATCCTTTTCCTAAAAGTTCTGTCTTTTGTTTTTGGTATAACTAGGGGCTGGCACATGCTGTAGAACATGTTGAAAAAATGTTTGCAAAAAAAGCTGATAAGTAGTTTACCAGCTGAGCAAAATACATAATTGAGACAACTTATTCCTTGAATTTTCTTTATTAAAGCAAAGATTTAAATTAGTCTACGTGTTACATTCACGTGGGTATAAGCTTTCAGTCTTCTCTAATCATTGACCTTCATTGAACTTTTCTTTTTCATCCCCAGATCAAAGGAACAGACTACAAAACAGGTGATGGAACTTGTGTACGTGATTACATTGATGTCACTGACCTTGTTGATGCTCATGTTAAAGCTCTTCAAAAGGCAAAACCCCGCAAAGTTGGAATCTACAATGTTGGTACCGGGAAAGGTATTATTGACTTTTGGCTTACATTAGTACTATACTGAAGAAAAAACTCCTACTGTTTAGCAAATGGATTTAAAGACTGTTTCTTTTTGCTGTGTGTGTTTGAGTAGGTAGCTCCGTGAAAGAGTTTGTTGAAGCGTGCAAGAAAGCAACTGGTGTTGAGATAAAAATCGAATACTTGCCTAGACGTGCAGGTGATTACGCTGAGGTTTACAGTGACCCAAGCAAGATCAGGAAGGAACTCAATTGGACAGCTAAGCACACTAATCTCAAACAGAGTCTTGAGACTGCGTGGAGATGGCAGAAGCTGCACCGTAATGGCTACGGTTTAACCTCATCGGTCTCGGCTTACTGACTTTGTTCATTCCTATAGTTGATGGATGGAGATTTTGATTCCACATGGGGTATTTGAGCAGAAGCGTAGGAGATGATGATGTTTCATATATAAATAAAACATAAGATATATTATCCATACTATTAAAAAATGAGATCACATGATGAGATTTAATTTTGATTGATATTCATTTTGTAATGGCTTTAGGTTCTTTTAGGAAGCAGCCGTTCATTATTATTACATGTACCTCTCTCAATATTTATTTATTAGTCTTTAATAATAGGACAATACTTGGGTTCATTATTATTACATGAACCTCCTTCTTCCTTTACCACTTTATTAAATAAAGAAATTAAATCTGTATACATTATTATAGAATTAAAAATTTAAACCACTCTTTTATGAACCCAAACCGATATATAATTTTATCCTAATTGTAAAATCTAAACCCTAACCATCACATTTGTAAATCCAAACCGACATATAATTTCATTCTAATCATAAAATCTAAACCCTAACCATCTCATTTATAAACACAAACCGACATATAATTTCGTTCTAATTATAAAATCTAAACCCTAACCATCTAATTTGTAAACCCAAACCGACATATAATTTCGTTCTAATTGTAAAATCTAAACCCTAACTACCTCGTTTGTAAACCCAAACCGACATATAATTTCATTTTAATTGTAAAATCTAAACTCTAATTCTCACTTATAAACCCAAACCGATATATAATCTCGTTTAATCGTAAAACCTAAACCAAATGAATATTTAATTTTCCTCAAATAAAAGTATACATAAATTGTTTCTTTAATTTGTTTTGATTTTTAATTTAATTTTGATTTATTTTTTAAATGAAATATTAGATGGAATATTCTGATTGGTTGAGAGATGAATACAAAGATTCTAAATAATATAATTTTGTTCTAAGCTTCCCTGGCTCTTTTATATGTTCACAAAAATAGGATCTAGCTGTGTTTGTGTAATTTTGTTCTCATAAGTTATGGAGGTCCTGGATTTGAAGGAACAAGATCTCTACTCTTGTTGGATTTAAAACTCAATGACAACAAAAGCTTCAATGAGAAATCAAAGTTAAATGCAACACATCCGGAAAACTGTTCATATATGATAATTTCAAGACAAAGTTGGTAAGATAATGATGTTCTTCTGGTAGAATATAAAGCTTATCGATTCCATGGGATTTGAGGTACTCTCAGGCGAAAGATTGAAGTGCTCTCTCGAAGTTATCTTCAGCTGATGCTATTCGCTTCACAAGGACATGTTCAGGATGTGAAAGTTTCAGCTGGCTGCAAAAAAAGATTGGAATTGGAGAAATAAGTTAGCTTACTGAGGGGATTCATCGTTATGCAAAATTTGCTTAAGGTCATGAGTATTTTTACTTTAGGTAGCGCGAAGACGATTTTCCGACATGAAGACTGCATACAACTAGGTTTGCAAGAGTTTCTGGGTCTTTAGCATCCTGCAATGAGCATAAACATCTTTGTTTTCAAACTTATCCATTCTCCAATCAACGAATAGTTGAGAAGTTAAGATTTCTTGCAAGGAGTTTTATAGTATACACATAGTTGAATCAAGTTGATAAAGCAAGTGCACTACCTACGGTGACATGATGTTGAGAAAATGGATTGCGTTGATACGTATATAAGGTAAGAAAAAGTAGGTTCATCACTCTCACCTTGTTGAGTGCTTCAAGTAGTAAAGTCTCAGCTTCTTCAAAATTACCCATATGCATGCAGCAAACTGCTTTGCCATTCAAGATCAAGCTTGTCATTGGGTACCTCTCAGAGAAATCCTGGAAGATTAGATACGCTTCCTGTATCTTGGAACCCCCCTGAGATCATACATCAATTTAACATTAGGAAACACAATCACACGCTTCTCTACACCATATGGAAAAGAAAATAGATATTCATATCATACAACTGCCAGGTTCAACCATGCACTTGCGAGTTGAGTGAGTGTGTGGTCTTCATCAATCTGTTGCATCACTCTCAGCTGTTTCTCAGCATAATCTGACCTATGCATCTTTATGAATATCTGAACATTCAAAGCGTGCCTAAAATATGCAGAAACAACAATCAATTTACCGAGTAATGGTAAGAGCTTAACAATCACTAAGACAAGAAAAAAAAAAAAGTCAAAAAGCTTACAGATCCATGGTTCCTCCAGAATGAGTATGCTTCAGAGCCTCGTTATAGTCTTCCTCATGCATGAATATAGTACCAGCAACCAACCGAATAGTAGCATTGTTTCCTACAGTTGGATCAGCCAACCATTCCCTCAAGCTTGAAATGGTTGATCCCTAACCAAAATCACAGATTCAAACAATGCATATCACAAACATTAGCAATCAAAATCACAGATTCAAACAATGCATATCACTAACTATAAGCAAAAACATTCCTAGAGTAATCTTAAATTCCGCTAAAACAAACGTTACAGAAGAACATGAATCGAAAGCATCTCGAAATCTCCAGAATTACCTTATTTTCAGGACTCGATAGATACATAGCAAGGAGCTTCACTGCCTGCAGAGGAGTAGCAGCCGCTTCGTCGATCTCACTGATGACAAGCTACGAAGACGAAATTTGAAATAAAAAAACGTAAATCACTAAACGATCAAAAAAAATTGAAATCCAAAATCGAAAAGTTCGAGAGAGAGAGGCCAAAACCTGATAGCTACCGAGAGCAATGTAAGCGCGATGAACGAGACAGTCTCGCTCGACGATATCCTCCTGGGAGAGATTAGGGATCTCGCTGTTGTTGATCGCAGCTTGATAAGCACCCAAGTAAAAATGGTTTCTCAGGTTGAAGAGATGATCTGGTCCTACCATGGATGCCATTGTCTTGCTTCCTTCTTCTTCTTCTTCTTCTTCCTCTAGATCTCACAGATCCGCAAAATAGAGAAAAAAACTGAAGTGTGTGAAATAATCAAAACCAAAAAATTAAACAAGTTTATGCATAAAAAGAACCCCATACAATTCGATTTGTTCAATTAACACCCACTGTAATCTATTTCCGGCCCAGTGGACTCTCTTCTACTACTGAATGGGCCTTTACATTACCCAATAGTTCCAAACTGTGCTTACCTTCACACGCGTCTTACGTACGAACGGTGACGATCTTGTTTTGTCTTTACCAATAAAACGCGTTATTTATTTATCCAATCCGCGCAGGCTGACGTCAGCAAACCCCGTTGAAAGCCACTCCGTACGATCGTGCTGTCACGTTGCCCTGTCGACAAACGGATCCAACAGATTATAGACACGTGTCATTCGTTTCCCCATTGAAAGGAGCCCGGGAATAGTTAAAAACCAGTTTACCGGTGTCGGTTTTTACATTTTATCAGCTAATACAGTCATCGTGACTGTAATCTAACGGCGATTACTGCTTCCAGATTTAAATAACTATTGACCAAAATACCCTTTACCCAAAAACGTTATTAGTTTGTAATCCGTTTTGCTCTCTCTTTTTTTTTTTTTTTTTTTTTTTTTTTTTTTTTTTTTTGTGAGAGATCTTTTATAATTAAATTTTATTTCCGTTTCGAAGTGAATGCGTGTAAGCAAGAGAGTTCGATTGTTCGAATTAGAGCCAAAAGAGCTAAAAACTCAAAAAAAATCATCTGATTTGTTGTTTTGTAAATGTAAGTTTCTTTGATCCTTCTCGAAATATTTGTGATCTTCTCCGAACGCGTTTTTTTTTTTATTTCTTTAAACATTTTGTTTGCGAATAGTTTGACTTTTCGTGTTCTTCTTGGTCAATCCCGCCTGGTTCGTTCGTAAGTCGTAAACCTGTTTCGGATTTGAGTCTGTAACTATCCTTTTATCTTAGTTTGATTTCTGATGTTTTTTTTATTTTTGATTGTAAGCAAGTTTTGATTCAAATGCATGCGTGTATATATATATATACTAATCCACAATCCAGAACTAGATGTATGTGTATCTTATGTAGAGTGATGATTGATTAGACTCGATTTATGTGATGTTGAAGTGAAAAGTTGTAATTTTTTTTTGGAAGTTGACCTGCGTTGTAAGATAAAAATTTGAACTTTTGCTATGTGGGATGCAATCTATTTGTGTAGCTCAAACTTTGATGAATTTGATTTAGTTTTTTTGAAGCATTTTGGGGTTTTTGATTTTCCTGCAGGTTTTATGAAGTGTATAGTGTTGTGATCTACATCTGAGTTTTTATATATTGGCTTTTGAAATGGCGACGGAGTCTACAAGGAGTTGGTTTCAGATACGGCAGCAGAAACCTGATAAATCCAGTCCTACTAAAAAAGGACAAGAGGGTAATAATGTGAGGAATCTTGGCAGACCTCCTATGAATGATGCACCATCCAATGCTACGAAACAGAGAGTTGCTGCAGCAAAACAGTATATCGAGAATCATTATAAAACTCAGAAGAAGAGTCTTCAGGAAAGGAAAGAGCGGTACGTTCTCTGGATTCTTACTTGTGACCTGTGACGCTGACCCTGTGATTGTGCTTTGGTTGTTACAATATGGAATTTGTGAGAGAGCCTAGTAGTTTTGTCATCTAAAGTTTTGTTTACATTTTTTCTAGTATTGAGGCTTGAGATTAGTTTTTTTGCTGTGAGTTCTGACTTTGTTTCCTAGACGAGGCATTGGTTTACTGGTTTAGACTGAACCTTCTGATATCAGCTTGCTCTTGATTACAGTCGGAGCATCTTGGAACAAAACCTAGCTGATGCTGATGTTCCTGTTGAAGACAAAATGAATATACTAAAGAATTTTGAGAAAAAGGAAATGGAGTATATGCGTCTACAAAGACAGAAGATGGGGGTTGATGACTTCGAACTGCTGAGCATCATTGGCCGGGGTGCTTTCGGGGAGGTATATCTCTTCACGCCCTTTTGTGACTGCCTCTCTTATTCTTCTGTCTCTATATTCCTAAGCTTCCGTTAGTGATCTTATTGGTGTATTGATCTGATATATTTTGTTTCTGTTCAGGTGAGAATTTGTAAGGAAAAAACTACTGGCAGTGTATATGCAATGAAAAAGCTAAAGAAATCCGAGATGCTTCGGAGAGGGCAGGTAATGCATTGTGATTAAATTAGTCATTTCGATAACATCTGTGAAAATACACTTATCCCTATATGCGGTAAATATCAGGTGGAACATGTTAAAGCTGAAAGAAATGTGCTTGCAGAAGTCGATAGTCCATTCATCGTCAAGCTTTGCTATTCCTTCCAAGATGATGAGCATTTGTATCTTATTATGGAATACCTCCCTGGAGGTGATATGATGACACTTCTGATGCGAAAAGATACCTTACGGGAAGATGAGACTCGGTTTTATGTTGCACAGACAATCCTGGCTATTGAGTCTATCCATAAGCATAATTACGTCCACAGGTTCTAACCACTGGCACTTGAATCTTTTCACATTGTTCTGTTGTCCATTTTGGCATCTTATATTGACATGATAATGTTGGATCTTTGTAGATAGTAATTCTATTTTTGCTTCCTACAGTGCTTGTCAATTAGCTTTCAGTTGATATGTGGTGATAATTTTAACTCTAGTTTCTTCCTTTAATTTTTCAGAGATATAAAGCCTGATAATTTATTGATTACTCGTAACGGCCATATCAAGCTTTCGGATTTTGGATTGAGCAAGTCTTTGGAAAGCAAAAATTTTCCAGATTTCAAGGCGGAGCTTGTTGAAAGGAATACAAAGCCTGCAGCAGAACATGACAGACACTCCAAGCCTCCTTCTGCACCTAGGCGAACTCAGCAGGAGCAGCTTTTACATTGGCAACAAAACAGAAGGACCCTGGTATGGATGGACTAGATTCACTTATCTCTTTGGTCTTGTCCTATTTTAGTTATTCATAGGACCTTTCCATATAGTCCTAACATAATAAGATGGCTCTTTCGTGTACCGTTCAGGCTTTTTCTACAGTAGGAACTCCCGATTACATTGCCCCTGAGGTGCTTCTGAAGAAAGGGTATGGAATGGAGTGTGACTGGTTAGTGATCTTAACCCTTGTGTTGTGTGTTTTACACTGTACATTATAATTTATTCAGCTAACATTGTAAAAACTGTTTTGAAATAGGTGGTCCCTTGGAGCAATCATGTTCGAGATGCTCGTGGGGTTTCCGCCATTCTACTCTGAAGAGCCTTTGGCAACATGTAGAAAGGTATGCATATATTGGCTTTAATATCCTTCTAGTACATTATTTCCCAGTTAAATATAAGAATTTTAGATTAACCTCAAAATTAGCCTATCGATTAATCGGACTAGTTAGTGTATATGTTTTGGACCATCTTTTGGTAACCTGGGTATGGCAGACCTATCCCAACTACGCTTGACTAGTATATCAAACAATTGCTCAGTTTATCTCTGCAGATTGTAAACTGGAAAACCTGCTTAAAATTTCCTGATGAAGCTAAGCTCTCAATCGAGGTAAAAGATCTCATTCGAAGACTGCTCTGCAATGTCGAACAGAGGCTTGGAACCAAAGGAGTTCATGAAATTAAAGTACTTTAAACATCATTCTCTTTGTATCAAGACAAAAGCTGAATTCTAGAATGAAATATGCGTTAGATGTCTGATCTGCTTTCCCATTACAGGGACACCCTTGGTTTAGAGGAATAGAATGGGAACGATTATATGAGTCAAATGCTCCATATATACCACAAGTGAAGCATGAACTTGATACCCAAAACTTTGAAAAGTTTGACGAGGTTTGTTTGTTCATTACCATGTACTTCTTTCTTCTAATAATTCTCAACCTTTGTTTTTGCTTCCCTATCAGTGCTAAATATCGATTAATATTGTAATTTCCAGGTGCCATCTACTTGTCAAACTTCTTCCAAGTCTGGCCCTTGGAGAAAGGTATATAAATTTCCTTTTGTTTTTTTACGTGTACATATGCAATCGAGTTGTACCATTCTTACTAGTTTTTTTTACAAACTTATTCGCAGATGATCTCATCCAAAGATGTAAATTTCCTTGGGTATACATTCAAGAATCTTGAGATCGTTGATGAACACCATATCCCTGGCATGGGTTAGTAACAGATCTTTTCTCATATGGACAGGGAGTTAGTTATTTGCGTTTATAACAATAGTTCATTTTTGAACTCTATTTACGCAGCGGAATTGAAGCGGAAGAGTAAGACACCAAAGAAACCATCTCTCAAGACACTGTTCGGTAAACTAATACTATGACTTTGCTAAGCTTTAATATGGTCTCAAGAATTGGGTTTGAGCTTTTTTTTTTTTCCTTTATCGCAGAAACACCGTATCCTCCTTCTGAGAATCAAGCTTTACAGGATTTGCTTGATTCACCTATATCCTCTGAAGGATCTAGAGGCTCTTCCGGATCACCATTTTCACATTCGAATCAATCCCACAATAGTCCCCGGAGATGATCAAAAGGGAGGATGTAAAATGATTAAAGAACAAACCAAGCAAAAAGTAAAAGAAGGTAGTCATTTTCCTTCAAGTGCAAAAAATTTCATCTTTTCATGCATATACTATATGTTTTGTAAAAGCAGTGAATACCCAAAAGAGAAGTAAAACTAAAATGCATATAGGAAACTTTATAGGTATACAAACATATTACAATGTTTTTGTGATCTCCAATTATATCTAACCTTGTAAGCTATCTTCTTTTCTTTTTTTTTCTACAAATATTTTTACATAACATAAAGAGAGAGAAAAAAAGAATTACATGTTGTACATAAGAGTGGCTTTGGACTTACCTTGATTGGCAACAACATGTTGAGTTGTTTTCTGCTGAGATTCGAACTGTGTTGGTTATTGTATGAACACTTTTTTTCTCGAGTTCTTAGAAAACATCCAAAACTAGTCAAATCGTTTCTTTTCCATTGAACTGTTGCCTCACCTTTTCTCGAATTGTCAATCTGAATAAAAACACTTTATTCGTGATTTAATTAAACAAAGAAAAGAAAAACAAAAAAGAGAGTGAAAGTAATAGTTATGTAATGGAACGTACTTGATACAACGAAGGAAGAACCCAAGCTAACTGACAAAACCAAAAAGGCTGATCAAGAAGAACTCAAGTTCTTAATTTCCACACTGTAATGACTTTGTTTTTTCTACTTTGTTTTTTTTTTCTTTTTAAATTTTACCAATCATTATGGATCCGAAAAATACTCTTCGCCTTTTTGTTTTGTTCTATATCTATTTTTTTCGTTCCTCGACTTTTCTATTTTCTACTAGACGAGGGAGACACAAAACTACGACATCTAAGCTATTTAGATTACTTCAGCTGCAAAGTCACATATGGCTTGTACATTGGATGCAATTTTGTTTTTTTTTTTTCAACCATGTGATGTATAGATTAGTGTTTATTGCACATTAGAAATCGATTTTTATGCGCCTTTTTTGTCTGTCGGATGTACCTGAAGGGGCCGGTTATGATTTTTAGATACATACAGTTGCTAAATTAAGAATTGATCTCTACTATGCTATATTAACTTTGTTGTATACTTATATGGTTATGTTGTTTCGATTGTTTCTTACACTTTCTAAAACAGATATGTTTTAAGGCCTCGTGAAGTGACGTTTTTTAATACTAATGTATCTAAGAAATCATTTTTCTCTAGATGATTCATAGGTTTATGGTAAACCGACAGAACTGAAATAAGATTACATTTAGTAAGAGTGTGACTAGGGTTTTTTTAGTAATGAACTTGGGGAGTACTTAAAGGGCACGTAAAGTCAATATCTATGCACACGTGTATAAAGAAGCTTTAAAGCTCAATAACTCTTTTACTTAAAGCCTAATCTCAATCAGTTTACAAAGATAACGCGTGTACGATATTCTCAAGGTAAGTGATTATAACCAAAACTAATAATCATAGAAAGTTTGTGTATAGACATCACATCTTGTGTACCCCTTTTCGAATGTATATCTTCTTGGGAACGAGTTCCACTGGTTTTTACTTCATGCATAATTATTTGATTATACAGTACAATGTTAATTTTTCAGTTAATTATTTCTTTAATGTATTATTTTATGATTATTTTGCATGATATTACTTTTGATTGGTGTAAAACTATTACTCGGTTTGACTAATGCCTTTATGTCAAATCCAATTTAGTTTATACGAATTATATAAGACCATATGTAAATTGACTAATCGTTTAATGTCAAATCCATGTTTATCGATCGGAGGTATTTGGATTCAACTCTATCAAAATTCACCCTTGTACTTGAATGTACAGTGAACGTTAGGTAGTGTAGCTATGCAACTCGGTTAAACAATAGCCAATGAACAACTAAGAAGCCTATAGATCTAGGCACATCTCAACCGATTGCTCTCTAGTCAGAATTCAAACCAGGTAACTCACTGTTATCTTAAGGGTTCAAGGCTACTCTAAAAGAGGCAAAGCTCCCTTAAAGTTTAAACTTCTGCATATATATAACCTTACACTACTTTTGTCCCTTTTACAAGTGCATGAAAGGTATAAGATTAATCGACCTGGAGACAATTTTTCTGACTCAAATTTTTAATATATTTTTAATATATTTATTTTATATTTGTAAATATTTTTAAAATTAAATTATATATTCCTGTTGTTTCACATAAATGTCAATTTAGCATTATTTTGTATGTTTTAATATAAGTTTCATGTTAGATTTTCAATGTAAAATTTGGTATAAAATTCCTAATTTAATTTTAAGTACATAGAAGAATATCAAAAACTATTTTAAATTTATAAAGGTGTAAGAAAAATTGTTTTAGGTGCTATAAGTTTGTTAAAAAGTGTCAAAATGACATGTGAGAGAGATCGGGAGTGTATATATGTGCGCCATTTGTAAGCGGATCAATGTATTTTAGTACTATATATTGATGGTGTTGTTATGCACGAACGTGGGTATGTGTTCATCATGAAGTCGACCAAATATATCACATCCTTATAAGTAATTATAACGATACTTTCTTATATTATCCCACATATATATTTGTATATATAGATATGATTCGTCTACGGTTAATATACTTTCCAGCCATTTACGTGTCCTTGTGCGAAGTTGTTACATATACTTTTTAAAAATATTATCCCACATGTTTTTGTGAATATTTCGTCTACGGTTAATATACTTTCCAGCCATTGACGTGTCCTTGTGCGAAGTTGTTACATATACTGTTTAAATTTAAACCCAACAAAAAAAAAACGATATCCAATGAAAAAGAAAAACATCACACCGTATACAAAACAGTTTTTCTATGTAATCAATATTTGAATACCGAAAGAATCGCAGATTATTATTCACTAATTCAATACAAATTTGTAATTATTAGAAAATAATAACAAATGTCACACAACTTGTACTGAGATGTTTGAATTGAAGATATATTGGTGTTGTTATTGGTTATAAGACTCAAGAGAGATGATCAAGAAACAATGACCAAACCTGATACAAACGCATGTTCAGACATAGAAGCAATGAACAAAATGGAATATGTGTAACTAGCTACAGACACAGACGCAATGACTCCTCAAATAGAGAATCAGAGAATCTACCACAGCCAAGACAGCTCAATGTGAAGTCAAATGGAATGAAGTGACATGCTGAACCTTGGAGTCTTATTGTGAAGATCCAAGAAGTGAGAACTCAGCCAAGATATTCTTAATCAGCTGAGGAACCTGAAAGCACATCAGAGCAGAAAGAAATGAGCAACTATAACAGAGCAAAGATATATAGCAGTTGAGTAAACCTGAAGTACAACAGAGGTGGAAACAGAGCAGACATGTTTGGTGGATGTGTAGTGCAACAGAGCTGGAAACAGGGTAAACCTCGTGAAGAGGTTGTGTAGTGCAACAGAGCGAAAAAGCTTCAAGTTGCAGCAAACAGTGGAACGGCTATGTCAGAAAAGCATACTTGTGTTAGGTGTGTCAGAAACAAAAGCATGGGTCAAGTTGACAAAAAGAGAACAAGCTTTTACCCAAAATTCAAGAGGAAGAAGCTTGTGGAACCTAGGGTTTGTGGAGAACTCTAAGAGGTATAAAAGGAAGAGGTGGTAGTAAGAAGAAGCTTACACACCCTAGACCTAAAATTGAGAGAAGCACACATGTTGTGTGTGGTGTTGTCCCACCAGTAAGATAGAGAATCTGCTGGTGGTTTTTGTAGAGGTTCACACTCGTCGGAAAAGGCAAAGAGTGGTGGTTCCTTTAGTTCATGTAGATTAGAGTGGTAGGCACAAGTGTGTGCTAGATACCATTGGCAAATGTGACTTTTGCGTTCTAATTCTAGTGAATGATTCTGGACTTGGTCCCGGGGATGTAGGTTATCCGAACCCCGTTAACAAATCTCTTGTGTCGTGTCTTCACTATCCTTTCATCTCTCTGTTAAGCATCACACATACAGATCTGTCATACAATTCTCTAGATCTAGCACACATCTCATTATTTCAATTGGTATCAGAGCGGGAAACCGATATGAGATTACTATCTCTAACAGGTTAGATCTTGGATGTGTTGCTAGATAAGAGAAAAAAGAAGATTTTTATCGTTTGAGAAGAAAATCCAGAGTCTCTTTTAAGTTTTTGTGGAATCGAAGAAATAGAGAGAGATGGAGGAAGATGACGACGGCGGATCTGTTTTCAAACTTGCCGGATTTTGTTTTTACAGTTCATCGGGATTTTTAGTGTCATCTTCAAGATGTCGTGAGAAATTGTAGTCGGAGAAAGGAGAAAGGTTTTCTTACATGGGTATTTTGTGTTATTGGTCAGCCTTCATCTAAATTCGTAAATCAGGCCCAATAAAAGCCCACAAGGAGTTGTTTTAAGGTGTTGGGCACGTGAGGGTTCTTGTCACGTGTGAATCGGTTTTTAAAAAATCAACAAGTCAACGAGAATCTTCTACTCCTGTTTGGTCTTCACCTTGAAATTAATAGAGGATCTTGTTGATGCTCAGGGATTCTCCTTTGTCTCTACTTTGTCACAAGAAGCCTGAATCAACAGGTATTTTCTCTTAAAGCTTATGGATTTGGTTTGGAAGATTAGCCTTCAAGTTTTGCGATTGCCTTCATCACTACTTTTGAAGTTTATGTTCCGACGCCGGAAAAGCTGTGAGCCGTTGTGAATTGTTCCTTGAACGTTTCATAAAATTCATTGGAGATTATGGTAACAATATGAAGTATGTATCGTGGATTTGAGGTGGAACTACATCATTTTTGAAATTATAAAGAGAGTTGGAGGCTAAGAAGATGTCACCAGATGCTCATAGTTGTTAATCCAAATCTCGGGTGAGTCCCTGTTCTGTATCTCTAACAGTAAAGAGAGTGACGAAGTGTTGTGGTTTACATCTGATTTTAAGTATGAGAAGAAGACGCTCATCTCTCCGCCGCTGAGGACTCAATGGTTGTTTGATTGGTTATTTGCAATCAAAAGTGTTACTTGTGTTGGGACTTTAGAGAAAGAGTTAATAACACCCCTGGTTATTTTCTCCAGTTTGAAAAAAAAAGGAAGTGATTCTTGGCAAAGAATTATGATCTCTGAATTCGGGTTCTATGGAAATGAAGAAGAGCTTGTGTGAGGAATGGAGTTTGATCCTCACTAATATTGAAGGTTGTCGCTGATGCGTCTTAAGAAAGATGAAGAATTGATCTTGTGTGGTCTTGTGTTATCTTGGGTTTCTGGTAACTGTGCAAAGGCCTAGTGTGCTATTATATCTATGCCCATTACAGAAAATGGTAAAGATAGGTCAAAGCTGTAGGTGACTGTGGAGTTCGACGTCAACCACATGTTTGGGTTCAGTTTGAGCCTTTATGTATGCTTGAGGAAGCACATGGAGTATTGCGATCTGATGGAGATAGAAACAGTATGGTGAACAAGTGGTTAGGGAGGGGCTGAATTACATTAGTTGTGTTGCAGAGGTTTGTCTCAACCTATCAAAGATGCTTCTAGCTAAAGAAGAAGACCTGAGGTCATATTGATTAGTTGAGATCACAAGAAAGGGAAATATCATCAAAGGATAATCATTTGGATTATGGGCCCTAAAAATGTTGCTGGCTTTTGAGAAGAGATCAAATGAAAGATTTTTCAGATACTAAAATCTGCAGTCCTGCTATAATTTCATACATCAAGGAAATTGTTGTGTCGTTGGTATGTGTTCTTCTTCTACAATTTCCTTTGACTACAAATCTTGGCTTCTAGTGCTGGCAGGTGTTTTGAAAAATTGGAAATGAGATCTTCTCAAGGACATAAAGATCCTTTTCTGGTTCTGTGTGATATTATTGGAATCTGCTTTTGAAGTTGGTTGTTTGCAGAATTATCTTTCTGGATATGTTTTGGGGATTTGGTCATAACTTCCAAACCGTAAACCCAAATCATGATCTGCTTTCACCTATGGCTCCCTATCTCTGATGTTGGTCTTGTTACTAAGTTGCAGAATTTTCTGGGTTGAATTGCTGCTTCGTCGATGTCGTGTATCAAGAATGGTTAAAATGTTTTTATGAAAGATATATCAAGATCTTTGAAGTCTACAAAGAGACAAGGTCTGTGTTGTGTTGATTGTGTGTTCCTATGGAACAGTTCTTGGTGGAAACACATAATCAACATGGGGGAGTAAAACAAACTCATAATGATAAAAGAAGAAGATATGAAGAAGTTATGAGTTTGATGGAGTTGCAGGTTCAGGAAGCTGTTCTGTGTCTGACTTTTCATCTTCGTTTGACATGGCTATAAACCTTGGATTTTAGTATTGAAAGATGTTTTGGAATCTTGAAAGCAGGATCTTTACAGTTATATAAAGGTATCCTTCTGATTCTGTGCCATTTGATGGAAAACTGTTCCCAAAGTTAGCTGTTTGCAGGGTTTTAGCATTTTGGATCTGCTTTGGAAATTTGGTCTTAACTTTCAATCCACAAACCCAAATTGTGATCCGCTTTTTCCTGTGGGTTCATATTGCTGTCCTTGATCATCCCACATCACTCTGGAATTTTCTGGGCTGTTTTGTCATTTCATATATGCTCTGCATCAAGGCAGTCTCTGCATCAAGGCGAAAGAAGAAGCTCAGTTCAAGACCTCATGGCTGGAAAAAGAAACAGAAGTTCTTATTGTTCCTTGGTCTGTTAATCACAATCAAAGTATTACGATCTATCAGTGAGTAACACAAAGTTGATTGTGAAGAAGTGTGGAAAGTCATATGATCTGAAGGTGAATATCTTGCACCAAAGTCTGAAGTGTTCAAGATAGACATTCACCTCTGTGTCACTACCTCAAAGCTATGTCAATGTAAATTACATCTTCTGCGTGATGGAATATGATTACAAGGATTTAATCTTTGCAGGGAGTTAGTGTCACGAGAGAAGTGTTACTATGGAGATGTGAAACCCATATTTTGCTGTTGAAAATTCTTATGGTTCTTGGAGGTTTTAGTGAGGAATGTCCTTGAAGCTCTTATCAGATGTTATTGGCGTTGTTCTCAGTTGTGTCTTGTATTGGTTGGGATTGTGTACAAGTAAGTTGTTGCAGAATATTCAAGAAGACCTCTGGGTGTTAGAAGAGAAGAGTAAGAGCTCTCGATTATTAAATTTTAAGAGAAGGATTCACTTTCACTAGTAGTATAAGATGGTCGGGATCAATCTGAGGTAGAATACTCAGAGTTTTGTAACTCCGGTTCAGTTCTGTAAGGTTAGCATAAGTGACATTTGCAAGGAGATGTTGTTCGGGATCAATCTGAGGTAGAATACTCAGAGTTGAGTAAAACCGATTATGTTGTAACCCAGGAAGCTGAAGTCTCTTGTCAGTGAAAGTTGGGACATCGCTTTTGAAATTCAAGAAATTGTTGCTGCTCTAGTTTTTAAATCTGAGGATTGTTTATGAGGTTCTTCTTTTGTGCATTGAAGAAGGATGTTCCAAATACTGAAACAACAGCTGCTTCAGAAGCTACAATTGTCTATCTTATTCACTGGTTCATTGTTGGGATCAAAAGATGTTGTTTAAAGGTTGTCTCAAGGTGGAGTCTCAAGGAAATCATAGTTGTGGTATGTATTGCAATTGTTTGATGGAAGCTGCATGTCGACCTCATGAAGTACAATATATGGATCTCTAGTCTTGCTTAGTAAGAAGGGTTTCTGAATTTAAAGGAGGGCATTCTGAAGGCTATATCTGCAAAAATGGAAACAACTTTAAATCAAGGCTACTTGAGCAAGTAAGTCTACAAAAGCTGGGGCTATTCAGTCAGTGCTACGTTTAACAAATCATCAATTCTTCGAGAGATTATATGTCTAAGTTTCCGCTGCAACTACAAAGGTATTATTTTGATGATTGTGTTATTGCTTCTGATCAATTTTTGCTTCCATTGTTCAAAGGGTGAACTTTGAAATGAAGCACATTGCTTGCTAGTGATGATAAGTTTCTAACAAAGTTAAGATTCATGAGGTTCAAAGAGGATTTTAAGATGTTTGACATTTGTGCTCTCAAGGAAGTGTTCTCGGCTCAGAACTAGTTTGTGTTTTTGTCTTTAGAAATTAGTTGTTTTGTGCGTACGGCAGGCTTTGATCCTGTTTCTATTGGCGACAACGGTACATTTCTGAAGATGGGTTAACTAGTTCTGAGCTACTCTCATTTGTGTCATTGTAACCAAGTAATCATTGTCAATGGTTTGATGGTTGATATCGTGTTCTGGTTTTATGATTTTGGTATGTGTGAAGTTTCTGCAGTGTTCAGGCAAGTCTGAGCAGACTCTTCTCATCAAAGCAAGAGGAGGATCAATATTTGCTTAATGAGTTCCTTATTGGACTATACTCTTGATATGTTACTTTTTACCTCAGTTATGCACTCAAGCAGGGGGAGTTTTTATGGTTGCCTTGCAGGATGAGTTAGTGACATTGATTGCTTGAGTATCAAACTGCGCTAAAAAGGGAGAGTTCTTGTACTTACTCCCATTGGCTAGTTGTTGGAGCTGTTATGCTTGTGTCATTGCTGCTGTCACAGCTTGAAGGTGTTTGATAAATGCAGAAGATGACGTTACATTCAAAATCCAAGGTTTGATGATGATGAGTTGGTTTCATTGTATGGAGTGGAATATCAAACTGAGCTATAAAGGGAGACTCTCTGATTTACTCCCATATGCTAGTTGTTGTTGTTGCTATGCTATGTCATGGTTGCAGACAACACTTGTAGGTGTTTGATATTCACTGAAGATGTGATCAAGTCAAGATCAGGATCTTAATGGGTTATGATTAAGGGAGAGCTAGAGTCCTTCAACTCAGTCAGCAAGGGAGAGATTGATTTGTGTGTTGACCGAGATTGAAGTTGTTTGAAACAGATGTGCCAATAGAAACAAGAACATGATATGTAGAGGTTGCAGATCATCAACGTTTGTCAGTCCTACAACTCAGTCAACAAGGGAGAGATTGAAGATACATTGTGTTGACAAAATTGTAAGACTGACAACAAAGCGTAAAGGAGCAACTAGTGAAACAGATAAGAGAAGATCAATGACATAATCCTTTCAAGGTAATGAAGATGCCAAAGTCTCAGTTACAACATGAAAGCTTGAAGATCATCAAGTGCCAGAATAGAGAAAGCTTGAGTTCTATAACGTTCTATAACTCAGTAACAAAGGGAGAGATTGAAGATATATTGGTGTTGTTACTGGTTATAAGACTCAAGAGAGATGATCAAGAAACAATGAGCAAACCTGATACAAACGCATGTTCAGACATAGAAGCAATAAACAAAATGGAATATGTGTAACCAACTACAAACACAGACGAAATGACTCCTCAGATAGAGAATCAGAGAATCTACCACAGCCAAGACAGCTCAATGTGAAGTCACATGGAATGAAGTGACATGCTGAACCTTGGAGTCTTATTGTGAAGATCCAAGAAGTGAGAACTCAGCCAAGATATTCTTAATCAGTTGAGGAACCTGAAAGCACATCAGAGCAGAAAGAAATGAGCAACTATAACAGAGCAAAGATATATAGCAGTTGAGTAAACCTGAAGTACAACAAAGGTGGAAACAGAGCAGACATGTTTGGTGGATGTGTAGTGCAACAGAGCTGGAAACAGGGTAAACCTCGTGAAGAGGTTGTGTAGTGAAACAGAGCGAAAAAGCTTCAAGTTGCAGCAAACAGTGGAACGACTATGTCAGAAAAGCATACTTGTGTTAGGTGTGTCAGAAACAAAAGCATGGGTCAAGTTGACAAAAAGAGAACAAGCTTTTACCCAAAATTCAAGAGGAAGAAGCTTGTGGAACCTAGGGTTTGTGGAGAACTCTAAGAGGTATAAAAGGAAGAGGTGGTAGTAAGAAGAAGCTTACGCACCCTAGACCTAAAATTGAGAGAAGCACACATGTTGTGTGCGGTGTTGTCCCACCAGTAAGATAGAGAATCTGCTGGTGGTTTTTGTAGAGGTTCACACTCGTCGGAAAAAGCAAAGAGTGGTGGTTCCTTTAGTTCATGTAGATTAGAGTGGTAGGCACAAGTGTGTGCTAGATACTATTGGCAAATGTGACTTTTGCGTTCTAATTCTAGTGAATGATTCTGGACTTGGTTCCGGGGATGTAGGTTATTCGAACCCTGTTAACAAATCTCTTGTGTCGTTTCTTCACTATCCTTTCATCTCTCTGTTAAGCATCACACATACAGATCTGTCATACAAGTCTCTAGATCTTAGATCTAGCACAAATCTCATTATTTTATACGTAACATTTTTGTATCTGTTTCAAACATATTTAACTATTCAGCACAAAGAAATGATAGCCATAATGTTTGCGTGGCCGATTCTAATTGGTTAACAAAGAAACGTATTCCGAGAAATGCGGTTGTATCTCTTTTCTTCGCCGTTGATCACTCATCACTTCTCTTTACGATCGCAAGTGTACCCGTACATACAATACGTAATTAATATATATATATATATATATATATATGTCTACTCGTATGATGATTCTCGTCTTATCAATTTCATAATCAAGTTCATTTTGGAGTGATCTAGTCATGGAACTATGTCAAGACAAGAAATCATAATCTAAAATGATAGATAATGAGAGGTCTTTTTATTTGAATTCCATTAATAATTAAATCAAAGATTAGTAAAACTTGAAATGGTATTTAAAAAAACAATGTGCTATTTTTCTCTCACAATAATATGAATCTCTTTTATTCTTCTTGCGGGCAGACAAACAAAAAAAAATGTTTTAATTTATATCAATTATAAAGTTGTACCTCTATTCTAACGAATTATTTGCGCCGAGTAATCAAGAACTAATATTATATTAGAACTTCACAAACTCAAGTAAACTCAAAAAAGATAATCTAAACTAAAAAGTACAACAAGACTTGGCCATTGATCCGATTATCTATATATGATGAATAAATAGAGTATCTCACTTACTTTAACTTATATTTCCGTCCATACTTTATATATTAATATCTCGTTATAATATTATATTGGTTACTATGATATCTGTCTCTCTCTCTCTCACCAACATGTAGAAGGGAAAGAAGCTGTTCTTCATCTCATCACGAAAAGTCAGCGTCTCTCATCTACCTTCCTTCTTCTCCTCAATCTTTTCTCAAGAAATTTTCCCAAAAAAACACTCACAACTACGATACTAGAAACATAATCTCTTCTTTCTCTATCTCTCCCTTGGATTTGTTATAATCATATTATCTTGATTCTCGATCAGATTCTTTCCTCTATATAGCTTGTATATATACAGTAATACAGCAAGATATATACACTCATCATCGTCATATATAGATTATGTGCAGCGTCTCTGAGCTTCTTGACATGGATAGCTTCCAAGGAGACTTAACCGACGTCGTGCGAGGAATCGGAGGCCACGTGTTGTCGCCGGAAACTCCTCCTCAGAACATCTGGCCTCTTCCTCTCACGCATCCACCACCATCGCCGTCATCGGATCTTCATATAAATCCCTTTGGAGATCCATTTGTGAGCATGAACGATCCACTCCTTCAAGAACTCAACGCCGTCACAAACTCCAGCTATTTCTCCACCGTAGGAGATAATAATAACACCAATAATAACGGTTTCTTGGTTCCTAAGGTATTCGAGGAAGATCATATAAAGAGTCAATGCAGTATCTTCCCAAGAATCCGGATCTCGCATAGTAACATCATCCACGATTCCTCTCCGTGTAATTCTCCGGCCATGTCGGCTCACGCTGTCGCCGCCGCAGCAGCCGCCTCACCGAGAGGGATCATCAACGTAGACACAAACAGTCCTAGAAACTGTCTATTGGTCGATGGCAACACGTTCTCCTCGCAGATTCAGATATCTTCCCCTCGGAATCTAGGCCTTAAAAGAAGGTACAAATTTTAGTTTATTTATTATTCTTGATCTTGTATCAAATGATTCATTAAATGTTAGCTTTCTAAACGATATATTGATTTATTCCGAAGATGGTTTTTAAAGTTATTATCTGTATAAAATAATTGGCATTCAATTTGCATTATTTTGATGATACCATATAGAGTAAAGTAAATTAGGGTTATAGGCCACTAGGTAGCTAGGTTTATAGGAAACAATCAATCTTTATTAACATTCGGAAAAAGTCAAATGCATGCATATGCCAATAATAGAATGAAAAATACGATTCCCTTTGTGTATGTATATCATAATTCCCATTATTGAGTGTTTTAGGGTTTTTTTTTGTCTTTTATCATGATTAATATCATGATAATCATGAATTTTTCTGTATATAAAGACAGTATATATTTAATTGTTTAGATTCATAAGAGGAAGGAGGGTTGAGGTTGAAGACACATGCAGGAGAATCTATGAACTGTCACAATTAAAAGAACATATAACTGCGTTGCATCATGTCTCAAACCCAACTGATAATAATGTCCCACTACCAAACTTAGCTTTCATAACTTACATGTATATATACACACGTACGTGTGTGTGTTGTATATTAGATCAAAAACCACACGTGTGTAAGTATGTTTGTATATACTTGGTTGCAGGAAGAGTCAAGCAAAGAAGGTGGTCTGCATACCAGCGCCGGCTGCGATGAACAGCCGATCAAGTGGAGAAGTGGTTCCGTCTGATCTATGGGCTTGGCGTAAGTACGGTCAAAAACCCATCAAAGGCTCTCCTTTTCCGAGGTACTACTCTAACTCATGATACCAAAATATTCATATATGATAATAAATATTTATATATCAAAGACTAAATTAAACTTTCTTTCACCACCACATTTTTCTTGGCTCAAGTTGTTACGAATATTCGTATGTTGCAACAACTCGCCTCTTGATAATGAGTCCATTAGTGTATTAGACACTAATGAAAATAACCTTTGTTTGGTCCATATGTATATTACTCACCCATGAAAATAACCTTTGTTTACTTATACGTACGATTGTACGAACTATGTTAAGTTACGGTTAAAGTTCAGTCATAATTTAACTTTTTTGAAACTTAATAACAAAAGCAAAAGAAAGTTGCAATTATATCGTTTTTTTTTATAATTTCATTTTGCAGTTTTATCACTCTGTAGCCAATAGAATGATAATCATCATGATGACTATATATTTCATAACACCAATGTATTTTGTTATATGTAATGATTTGGCTAATATCTATGGTTAATCAATTGTGATTGTTGCTTTCAGGGGTTACTATAGATGCAGCAGCTCAAAAGGTTGTTCAGCAAGAAAGCAAGTCGAAAGGAGCCGAACCGATCCAAACATGTTGGTGATTACATATACCTCGGAACATAACCATCCTTGGCCCATCCAACGCAACGCTCTCGCTGGCTCCACACGCTCCTCCTCTTCCTCCACTAACCCTAATTCCTCCAAATCACCAACGGCAAACGCAAACGCAGTGGCCACATCCATTGGCTCCCAAAACACCACCTACTTACCTTCCTCCGCCACTCCTCCTCCTCCTCCTCCTCCCGTCTCAGTCTCCTCAGTAAAAGATGAACGGGGAGATGATATGGAGTTGGAAAATGTAGAAGACGATGACGATATTGCTCCATATAGACCGGAGCTTCATGATCATCAGAACCAGCCAGATGATTTCTTCGCAGATCTTGAAGAGTTAGAAGGAGATTCTCTAAGCATGTTGCTTTCTCAAGGCTGTGCCGGCGATGGGAAAGATAAAAAGATGGCGTCTGATGGGATCAGCGATTTCTTTGGTTGGTCGGGGGATAACAGTAATAATAATAATAATAACGACGACCAAGAGTCAAGGTCGTTATAGATAGTGTTAATTACAGATAAACAAATTATTTTTAATCAAGTTGAGCTTGTGAAAATGACGATCGTAGTGTCTGGTCAGGTGTGGGCTAATGAGCTGCTTACTTGACAGACCGTGAACAGTATTTATCGTCATTTGTTCTACATTTATTTGTTTTTTGTTTTTCGTTTCCGGCGGATCCCTCTTGTATAGTTAAAAAAAAAAGAATTGAAAAACAAAGGGCAGTATTTTTCTTCATTTTTTTTATGTGAAAAGACATGCTTTATTTATTTCTCGACAATATCAGAGAAGAAAATTTGACCAAAAATTCTTTAACAAATCGTTTGAGCTACATGCAATTAATGGATTAATTGTTATAGTTAATATGTTATGTAAGTTTTGCTGCTGGGATGGGAGCAGGAGAAGTGGGGCTAAGGAATATATTGTGGATGGGACACAAAGTGAATAAGTTCGTTCATCTACAGTTCAATCACCAAACGCATCCAATAACCCATACCAAAGCTACCAAGCTAGGCATATATATCGAATTATCTTGATTATAAGATCAAATTTTAAATAAATCTAAAACTTTAAATCATCTGCTATAAATTTATTTATTATTTGTTTTTTTTTTAATGGTTAAGAGGTTCAAGACTGTAGGTCCAAACATCATATGGCAAAGCCTAGACCATGTAATATGATTCCAGGTGGACTATAGAGGATTAGAGGGATTACTTATTTCAACAACCAATTTTAGTTCACTTTATATTCTATAAGTTTATATAATTTTTTTTTTTAAATGGTCAGTTTTTATGATTAATTGCGTTACCAATCTTCTACTAAATTCATTTTATAACCTTTTGAAATTTATTGTCAGGTCGTCATTGTGTTTAGTTTTTTTTTTATGTTCATAATAAGATCCCACATTATACAGAATACAGTATCTTCTTTATGATGTGTTTTTTTTAGGATGTTGCTATATATGTACGAGACGAGCCTAATATTAATTGGAGTTTGGGGGTGATGAATTTTTTGGATCTATATATGTAAAATATGTAAGAATAATTTCTCAATCAGACAATGCATGTGGGCGATCTTGAAAGGCAGGGAGAAAAGCCCTAGTTTCACGGCTTTCTTAATGGGGAATTTAATTTAGAATCCCATTCTAATTATATTATATTCCGAAAAGGCCAAGAGCTTAATTAATATACATACAAATGTTGTCTTTAATTCGTCGTTTTATGATATTATTCTTATATATACTTTGCTGAAACTGTCACACCTCTGTATGCACACTGTTTATTTTTAAGATATCAACGGTTAATAACATGTCGCAGAATTTTGTTTGTTTTATGATTTTTTTTTCAATTATACATCATTCTTCATTGATGTATTTTTTTGTTTTTATGATTTCTTGCAGCAAAAATTGTTTTATAGAAGAAAATATATAATATTTGAAAATACAAGTATAAAAATATTTTTTATGATGGTTTTACAAACATGCTGTAAAATTTCGCAACATGTTATCATTACAGTGTTTTTGTAAATCCATCAAATTACAATCACCAATTATTTTCTTACATGAATATACAAACTACAAAGGACATAATTCCTCTTTTCTGAAATTTTTACCATTAGTATGTAACTATTAGATTGAGAATTATTTTTTGAATGAATAATATGTAACTCACAGATCTTTTCATTGTTAAATTATTTTCGTATATATATCATAGTATATTTCATGTATGCAAAGTACATGATCAGATTCATTATCCCTCAATTTTTGTTTGGTAATTCATATGAGTTACGTTATTGGATAGGTTTGACATGAGAAATGTCATGGATCTGTTATTTCTCCCGTGTCATTTGGATTCAAATGTTCTACTCTTCTCTTATGTTGTTTGGTTAAATAAAGTGGGGAAAAAAAAAGAAGAAGCAATCACAACAGCACGTTTCACATACGCGTATTAATTTTAAATCATACATATATATATATATATACACTATTTAATTATAACTGAATTATATGAAATGATCCATGAGAGTGTCAGAGACTCAGAGCAGCCTTTATCAATATGTTGTCCCGCGTTATTTACGCGATCGATCTAACTGATGTGTGTATGTCAACTTTAATTCCATCTTTGTCTTTTTTCTCGTACCAATTTTCTAAAATTGAAATCCATGTAGCAAATTTTTGTATTTACCGATATTTACAAGAGTAATATAGGGTATTTAGTGACTTTACGTTCTAACTTCGTAACAAAAATGAAGAAAAATAGTGGTAGCACTGTAGCAGTTAGTTGTCGAATTGTCATTTCCAAAACTAATTTGAATTAAGGATAGATAAAGTGCCTTAATAGCTATACTAGCATATGTCAATGTACTAAGTCGTGGCCACCAAAGTATATAGTATTATTTTTTGTCAGCCAATAATTTTAAGAAACATTTTGGAGATTAATAAATAAAAATAACAGAATAAAGAAGAAAAAAAGGTAATGAGTACTAACAATTTTGATATGGGATTTTGAGAATATAATGGAAATAGTGACTCTAGGTCAAGTCAAATCGTCCATCTAGTCTGATTGATAGAAAGAAAACTTCATCACAACTCTTTGTTTCCTAAATAAATTGTTTTGATTTGACCAGAGGGGGAAAAGAATAGTCTTTACATTTTATTGCCAACTATCTATTATTATTTACTTTTAGGAAAATAGTTTCTTATTTATAAAAAGTATAATTTTTTGAAAATAAAGGTTTCTGAAATCTTTATATTTTCTGGCATGATTAATATTGAAGAAATTTATAAATATATTGTAACTTTAAGTACTTATATAGTTTTCAAAAAATTGTTTTTGTGCTCACGATATGTTTCCTCTCTAGTATTTCCCTATTTATCACACTTTGTATGAACTTTTCTTGAATTTGTTTTCTTCTCAGTAAAATTAAATTATATCTTCTTCTTTTTTTGCAATCTGTTACTTCATTATCAAAGATATTTGATTTTTAATTTTATTACAAATTTACAAAAATGATATATTAGACCATTTTTCAATGAAAATGTATTTAGTTATTTGTGTTGATAAATTTCTAACTATGAGACTACAACAATGATAGTTTTCAAATTTTATAAATGTCTTTTAGTTATTTCTTCAATTTACTGAAAAATAGGTTAACAAAAAATAATTAAGATCATTTCCATTTTTACTTTCTTGATTTTTATGCATTATCTTTTTCCATTATATCTTACAGGATAGGCTTCAGGACCAACAAACAAAATAGAAAAATTCGCAATTAGCCCTTTGCATAATGGCGTTATATATCGACCGTGAAGGTGATCAGGGATAATGAACTCATTGGACACAAAGAAGTTTTTTCATCTGGAAACCGCTCATGGTATAAACACTCGAAGTAGGAAGAGTACAGATTGACAAGTCGACATTTCCATTATAATGTATTTTTCTAGTTGAAAGAGAATGACTTGTAAATTTTGGACAATCTATCATTTTCTAAAGTTTATATGTTATTTTTGATGAACATATTCTTATTTCGTTTAATACACCCTTTATGTTATACATTATATTTTTTATAAATCATATTATACATCATATTTTTCTAAATCATATTCTTTTTCTTGAAATTGAAGAGAATCATATTTTTAAATCACATTTTACACATTATATTTTTTTATAAATATTTTTTAAAATAATATTTTTATACATTATGTTTTTCTATAAAACATACTTTTAAAGATCATATTTTTATATATTATATTTTTATTATATTTTTATAAATTATATATATATATATATTTCAAAATTTCTTTTTTTTTATATATATTTCAGATTTCATTTTTCTAAAAATAAAACTTAACTAAAATAAAAATTTGGGTTTTTGATCTTTCTACATAAATTTTGTGTCAATCTAGTAATGAGATACTATAGTATGTCAATAGACCCAAATTTGGGACCACCAGAACTAATTAATTTAAATCACACTTTATATCTTTCACAGATGGCGTCTATTTCTTATCTCCAATAGAGTCTATCTATGAGTCTCTGAAAAATGCAGAGGATATTTCTCAAACTCATTGAGGGTGAAGTATGAACCAGAACTGAATTGGCTTTTTGGTTTGGAATTTGCAAGTGAAGTTTGAGTTTGGGTGTCAGATCGGACAGTTTGTTCCCAACACACCATCTTGCTATGAGTTCTTCCTTTTTTTAATCCCATTCCTAAACCATAAAGATTGAAACAGATCAAAATGTCCATCGAGAAATGATCCATAAGTACATCTCTAGAAAACAGTTTGATATGTGAATAAGTGAAAACTATTGTACCTTGGGATAGAGGGGTCTTAGTACCTCTTATGATGGAGAGCCAATAAATGTACTCTATACAAATCTATGATGAACAAAATCATGTCTATCGATTCCACCCCTGAACGCTTGTTGATGAGGCCCATATAAAGCAAGCAGAAATATTAATTGAATTCTAAGCAGAAGGAATCCTGAAGACAATTACGAAGCTATATTTCAAATAAATGAAGGAGAATCTAAGAATCTCGCGGATGAGTATGATAAATTGGATGTTTGGTTTCGGGTTTGACATTTGTGTTGTTTGCATCATGTAAGCAGAGAACTGACTGTGCAAACTCAAGGACAGAAATTTTCATCTCGTGGATGTGAAAACTAAACTGAAAGTGATACTTCATTAAGTTAACAACGATGGCTTAAATAGCCTTACAGGAAGCAAATAACAACGATAGCAAGCTAGAAAATAGGAAACAGACTCCACTAACTCAATCTTCACGACTCCACTACTAAGCTCACGACTTCACTACTAAACTCCTTAAGACTCGGACTCAACGACTTGTTCAACAACCAATTCAAACTCCAACATACCCTCCCTTAAGCTAATTCTCCACAATTCAGCTTACTTCAGACATGTTGACCATTCCAAGCAATGCACGTAACTTTTCGAACTGTTCCAGCTTCAACGGTTTTGTAAAGATGTCTGCAACCTGATCTTTTGTTGGACAGTGGAGAAGCTTAACAACTCCATCGTTTACCAGCTCTCTGGGATAATGAAACCTCACATCAATGTGTTTGCTTTTCCCGTGAAAGACTGGATGCTTAGACAACTGAATTGTAGAACTGTAATCACACATAATCACAGTCTCCTCATCTTCTGCAAAACCAACTTTCTCAAGCACCCTCCGAAGCCAAACACACTGACAAACACATGCCGCAACAGCTATGTACTCAGCCTCGGTAGTGGAAAGCGCCAACACAGATTGTTTCTTTGATAACCAAGAGACTGCTCCCAATGCCAACATGAACACAAAACCCGAAGTGCTTTTCCGATCATCTAGATCCCCTGCATTGTCACTGTCGGTGTATCCCACAAGCTTCATGATACCTTCTCCTCTTTTGTAAAACATTCCCAACTCTGTAGTTCCTTTCAAGTAACGCAGAATCCTTTTTGCTGCAAGCCAATGAGAAACTCTCGGACTGGCCATGAATCTGCTGATCAAGCAAACTGCAAACATCAAATCTGGCCTTGTTACCGTAAGATACATGAGACTGCCGACGAGTTGCTTGTACAAGGTTTCATCGACTCTCTCACCACCTTGGTCCTTATGAAGCTTCGTTCCTGGTACAATTGGGTTCTTCACATAATTACTGTCCTCCATAGTATCAGTACTTCTCTAGCATATGAAAATACCATCTTCACACTGTTTCACCTCCACTCCAAGGAAGTGCTTCATTTTCCCCAAGTCAGACATCTCAAATTCCAGCATCTTAGAGGTCTTAAACTCATCACAAAACCCTCTATCGTTCCCAGTAAAGATCAAATCATCAACGTAAAGACTAACGATTATGAACTTACCCTCCTTTGATTTTGTGAACAACGTGTGCTCACTTGGACATCTCTCAAAGTTTTCTCGCAAGAAATAGGCTTCAATCCCGTTGTACTAAGCTCGTGGTGCTTGTTTGAGACCGTACAACGCCTTTTTCAACTTGTAAACTTTTCATTCTTCTCCCTCTTTGATGAATCCTTTAGGCTGGTTGACATACACCTCTTCTTTGAGTTCACCATGTAAAAATGCACTCTTTACATCAAGTTGGAACACTTCCCAACCTGAATTAGCTGCTACTGCCAGAATTGTTCGAATCGTATCTAACCTTGCCAATGGTGCAAACACCTCTGTGTAGTCAATACCATAGCTCTGTGCATAGCCTTTAGCCACCAATCTGGCTTTATACTTCTCTACCTCTCCATATTCATTCAGCTTGGTTTTGTAAACCCACTTAACCCCAACTAGTTTCACCCCTACAGGTAACACCATGAGCTCCCAAGTCTGATTTTTTTTTGATCGATTCTATCTCGGTCATCATTGCTTCTCTCCAAATTTTCTGTTTGTCAGCATCTTCAAACCGAATCGTATCATCCTCTGCAGCCTTCAACATCATCATTTAGGCTTCCAGGTCTTCTTCTTCTGCATCAATTGCACTGCCTCCGACTTCATAATCTGCTAGACAGGTTGGTGTTCTTCTCTCCCGCATACTGGCTCGAACAGTTGGTTGTGGAGTTGGCTGCAGACTGGCTTGTGCAACTGGTGATGCAGCAATTGGACTAGCTCTATCAACTCCATTCACTTCTTCTTCTTGTTGATCTGTTTCATCTTCACACTCTAAAGTGTCTTTTGTAGCCTCCTCTTGAGATATATTCCACTCCCAGCCTTTTTCTTCCTCAAAGATAACATATTTACTCACCATAATCTTCTTAGTAACCGGATCATACAATTTCCATGCCTTTGACTCATCACTAACTCCCAGAAAGACACATTTCTTACTCTTGTCATCCAGTTTGCTCCGTCTCTGATCTGGCACATGTACATGTGCAATGCATCCAAAAACTCGGAAATAGTCTACTCGTGGTTTTGTCCCACTCCATGCTTCCTCCGGAGTTATGTCATCGAGTGCAGCAGTTGGACTGTGATTTTGGATGTGTACACTCCACCTTACAGCTTCTGACTTGAACTGTTTCGAAACTTCTCTCTCACTCAACAATGAGCGTATTGCATTCATGATTGTTCTGTTCTTCCTCTCCTCTACACCGTTTTGTTGAGGCATGTAGGCAGCAGTTAACTGTCTATTCATGCCTTGTGTCTTACAAAAACCTGCAAATTCAATCAAATTGAACTATCCACAACGATCAGTTCTCAAACCAGCCACAACTGCTCCAATCTCTTTCTCCACACTGACTTTAAAATTCTTAAACACCGTAAACGCTTCTGATTTCTCAAGTAAGAAGTAAATCCAAGTTTTACGTGAGAAAACATCAATAAAACTTAGAATATACCGCTTATCACTGTCTGAGGCTGGTGTGATAGGACCGCAAATGTCTGAGTGTATGAGCTGAAATGGTTTTGACGCTCTCCAGAGACTCTTCTTTGGCAGTGTACTTCGATGTTGCTTCCCAACAATGCAGGTTTGACATTTCTCCTTAGTAGTCTTCGAGGGAGGGAGACCAACCACCATGTTCTTATGAGTAAGCATCTTGATACCATCATGATTAAGATGCCCAAACCTATAATACCATAAGTGAGCCTCTTTCTCCATTACCTCCTCAACTTGCAGACACATGGAGTTCTTTGTTGCTTTGGCTACGAGAAGGTAGAACATCCTATTTCCACTCATGCTTGTCTGCATAATTATTCCTTTATCGGGATGGTATACTTTGCAGGCTCCATCTTGAATGAGAATTGCCAAACCCTTTTCTTGAAGTTGGCCCATGCTTAGAAGGTTATTTCTAAGCTCAGGTACATAATAGACATCAGATATAATCTGAGTAAAGCCATTAACTTGCACTCTTACGCTCCCTTTTGCCACCACCGACAGCGTCATGTCATTCCCAAGCTTCACAGTTTTGTTAAGATCACTTTCGAGGTTGCAAAACCACTCCTTGTTCCCCGTCATGTGGTTGCTGCAACCTGAATCAAGGAACCACACGTCTTCACGATTGGTTTTGTTCGACTCCACATAAGCCATTAGTAACACCTCTTCATCTGCTTCTAGCTCTGCGTAATTCACCTTTTTCTCCCATTCTGGACATTCATACTGAAAATGTCCAAGCTTATGACATTTAAAGCACTCCACCAATGCCTTATTCATGAAAGCTCTTCCGCGTCCTCTGCCACGACCTCCCCTGATACCTCCACGACCTCTTCCGGTCCTCTCGTCATAGGAGACTTTCAGGCCTGCTCTTCTTCATGTTTTCCCCAGATTCGTCCTTCATGAACCAACAAACTCTCGTGCAGTTCATCAACACTCAATGTGCCCAAATCATTTGACTCCTCAATTGAGCAAACCACATAGTTGAATTTTGGGATTAGAGATTTGAGTATCTTGCTCACAATGGTACTCTGCTCCATGATCTCTCCATTGCTTTTCATCTTGTTCACCACCGTTAGTGTTCTTCCGAGAAAACTATCAACTTTTTCTCCCTCTTTCATGGAAAAAAGCTCAAAGTCCTTTCTTAAGGCCTGAAGTTGTGCTCTCCTAACCTTGGTGGACCCTTGATACTTCTTTCTCATTGACTCCCAAATCGCTCTAGAGGTGCTCTTGTCAAGAATTGTTTCCAGGATTTCCCTATCGATGGCTTGAAACAGAAAGTTCTTGACCTTCAAATCCTTCAGCTTGGCCTCATCAACCACTTTTCTCTGTGCTTCACGAGTTGGTGTTGTTCCAACGCTTGCCATCGGGATTCCATCCTCCACCAGACTCCATAGTTCTCTGCTCCTGAGAAAGTTCTCCATCGTCATCGACCAGAAATCATAGTAACCATCAAATCTGGGAATCGCCGGCTGCACAAACTTCTCGGATGATGTCAACATCTCTCTGTTTTCTTTCTCTCTTTTTTCTTTCTCTTTTCTCTAAATCACTCTCTCACGCAACTACTCTCTTTCACAATGCTCTGATACCAAATGTGAAAACTAAACTGAAAGTGATACTTCATTAAGTTAACAACGATTGCTTAAATAGCCTTATATGAAGCAAATAACAACGATAGCAAGCTAGAAAATAGGAAACAGACTCCACTAACTCAATCTTCACGACTCCACTACTAAGCTCACGACTTCACTACTAAACTTCTTAAGACTCAGACTCAACGACTTGTTTAACAACCAATTCAAACTCCAACAGTGGAAATGGATTTTTGGTTTTTTCACAGGTACGCTTGCTGCAGGAACAAGAACTCCAAGAAGATAGGAATTAAGCTGGGCAAAAACACAAGACTTCTCAATCACTTTTCAATCACCAAAACTTCCAGGAACAAGAACTCCAAGAAGAACTCCATGGCTTCATTGGGATTGCGGCAGGTAATCCGTTCATTGTATGTAACTCTATCACGGGGAAATTCACTTACTTACCAGGGCTACGCACATCCTTTGGGATACGTTCCTGTTGATGATCAGTTCAAAACATTAGACAGAGCAACATGATTTTCTAGTGCACGAGGTTATAACATTTGAGGAGGAGAATTTTCATGGAGATAAGAATCCAATGATTGTGTGTTTTGATGTTAGACATGAGAGGGTTGTGTGTTGGGAGAGTGAATCAATATGGATATATAGAACAGAAAAGCAAATTAGCTTCCATTGCAAGACACCCTTTTGCTGATTTCCACAGTTTTGATTTATGGATACTAGAAGATGTGGATAAACATGATTAGTGCAAGTAAACATTTAAAGCTTTCCTTCTCTTATTAGGAGTAAACCCAAATTATTATTATTATTATTATTAATGTTCTATAAATCTCTTCCATAAGCACCCAAAATTTTTCCTTTAATCTCACTAAATTAATCACAAAGTAACTTTTCCTTCTTCTTAAAATAAAAAAAAAATCTACAATTTCACCAAATTATTTTAAAAAAAACTCACTTAAATCTCACAAACATCTAAAATTTCCTAAATTCCATAAAACTCTCTAAAATTCCTTGATTAATAATTACCAATTTGATGAGGACACAAAGAACAAAATAAAAAGGAAATATTGTCATATAAATACAGGTGTATAGTTTCCCAAAGCAACCCTAAACAGAGATACTGAAATTCTCTGCATCTCCTCCCATCACCAAATTGAAGATCTAAAACTATTAAGAACACCTAATCTCAAATTCACATTCTAAAACTATGAGTTCATCAGGTACGCTTTCGTTATCAGAGAGCTTCAACTACTTTCTTTTTTGCCGTATTCTTCTGTTGCCTCCTCCTAATTAAAGAAATTGTTTTCATGTTTTGCGAATTTGCCGGGGGGGTTTTGTTTACTTCTTGCGATTGACTCGGTTAATTGGTATCTGCCGATCCAATTGCCAAGGTTGAAGAAAAAGTTACGGTGGAGAGTTTAGACCTAAAACCGCTCTGTGATGAGGTTTGTTGTCTTCTTTTGAGAATTCTTCATTTATTTTGTAGTTATAATAATATGAGTTTTGATTAATTTCTTCAATATGCTTCAGGTTAAAGAGTATTTCGCTGGAAGGTCGATTTCAGAGAAAACACTCGAGAGAAATCGGGTTATGCAGAAAATCATAGGTGGTGAGGTACGTACGTACCCTTACGATCTTATTCTTCCCAAAGGTCGTTAGATTGACTTGGCACTCATTGCAATTAGTTAGATTTTTGTCTTAAGGAGCATATATGATTGGTTCTGGTCCCGTAACGTGTGTGTCTAGCTAGGGCGTACTCTGTTATTATATATTTACTTTCTTTCTTACCTCTAATTTCTTGCTACGTTGGCAGATTGTGATTGCTTATACGTATTGGGAAAGAGAGGAGCTTGTGACTTGCAAGTACCGGTGGTATCTAACTAGGAAGTTCAGTCAGGTTCACGTCACACAAATTCTTTTCTCTTAATATATTAGCTAGCAATAGCATTACATGCATATGAACAACTCTCACATGCTTTCTTTTTTTACTTTTTTGACTTTACTTCAGGAAAGGAAAACACGGGCAGCACGGAGGATCTTGTATGGGGTTAATGACATAGAACAAGCATCTGAAATCATTATAGTATGTCTTTTCTGCCGTACGATTTATCTCCTTTATATATATATACATGATGATCATATGATCGATCGACGAACTTAACTGTGAAATTTTGAATATTATATAGGTTGAAGGGGAACCAGATAAACTTGCAATGGAAGAGGCTGGTTTTCTCAATTGTGTCTCTGTTCCTGATGGAGCTCCAGATTCTGTTTCTTCAAAGCCAGTCCCACCTGAATCCAAGGTTTGCCTTGGTCTTGTTCTAAGTTTCATTCTTTTTTTTTCTTTTCTTTCCATTCTCTCTTATTTGGTTCCTTAATCATTTTACTGTTTCTGTGATGCTAGGACAAGAGCTTTAAGTATCTATGGAATTGCAATGACTGTTTGAAAAAGGTTTGTGATAATTTTGTTTTTTCTGGTTTGATGTGATATTATTGGTATATACATACATCTCAAATGATTTCTCTATTCGTAGGCGTCTCGGATTGTTATTGCTACTGATGGAGATGTAGCTGGTCACTGTCTGGCCGAAGAACTTGCGCGGCGTTTGAGGAAAGAAAGATGTTGGCGTGTCAAGTGGCCGAAGAAAAGTGATGAGGATAAACATTTCAAAGATGCAAACGAGGTCAGATTATATTTTATGAAATTGCTTTTCGTGGTTACTTTTGTTTAAATGACCAAACAATGAGTTTTTTTCTTGGATGATTTGTTTTATCAGGTGCTTATGTATATGGGACCTCATGTACTCAAGGAAGCTGTTCTAAATGCTGAGCCATACCCTATTCCATAGAAGGATTTGAAGAGACATGATGCCTTCTAATCATAGAATACATGGACAAAAGTACGGTGTTTTCAACGGGGTGTAAGAGTTGAAGTCATGCACTTCATTTCTTTAACAATGGGACGGCAGTACACCGAACCTTTAAGATAGATATTAGTGGCAGCGCACATTCTATAAACCAATGTGATAACTGACAATGGTATATAGTAATTTTTGTTTGTTTAAATATGAAATTTAGATTATAATCGAGAAGTTATATAGTTGTTTCCCCGCTGGTACACTAAAACACCAAAACTATAAAAGCTGGACATCTTAGTCCGTAAAGACCAAAACTGTAAAATTTGGTTTCAAACCGTTAATTTTTTTCACATATCAAAATCAAGAGGGATGAGTGATATGATGTGTGAGTCACAGTAAAGTCTTTGTGGATTTGATATAACATAACACTTTTGGATAAAAGCAAACGGATTTACATTAGTTAAGAGGACGACAATTAACCAATGGTTAAGCTCTACCGCTAATGTAGAAACTACTTCAAGAAACAAATTAGAAACAGACACAACCAGGCAAGTTAAGAATTTGGACATTCGAGCCTCTGGATAAAATCTCGAAGCTAGTTCATCAGATCTGTTCACAACAACTTATTTAGGTCTCGAGAAATCCTAGGGTTTCTCAAGATGCATTCTTTGGCTTTTAGGACTTGAACCATTTCCCTTGGAACCACACACACTTCTTCTGTCGATAGCTATTCTTGAATTTCTTGAGAAGCAAGCAAAAACTGCATTTCTCTTCCCACCTTTGAACTCTCCCGAGTCTGCAAAATTATAACAAATGTTGCATAAGTTATAAAATTGATAGATTCGGTGGAGATTAATTTGGATTCATGGTTTATCTTTATACCTGCATATTGGTCTGGTTTAGTTGAAGAATCTCAATTTGAGCCTGCAAGAACTTGACATATTTAGCTGCGGCGTGGAACATTTCGGCAGTGTTGTGTTTCTGGCTTCCAGGGATTAGTTTTCCGAGCTCATGAGTCTTCTCTGTGATTCTTCTTCTCCTCTTTCTTGCTGCGATGCTCTGAGCAGAAAGCTCCGGTTTCTTGGTATCACCTTTGTCACTCCACCCCACTTTGAATGCCGGAGAGAAGTCAGGAACAAGAAACTCGGAAAAGTTTGAAGTCTCGGTGATGTAGGAATCCAAGATATTAGGATTAGGCGGAAACAAAGGTTCGTTAGTGTTGAAATGGAAGCTGGAGTTAATGAGCTTTTGGTGTTTTGGCGTGGGGAAGAAGGCATCTAAGTCCTGTGACTCGTTGAAGACTTCGGTTTTAGGACTAGGGAGAAAGATGTCTTGTGGAGGAAGAAACGGCTCGTAAAAGTGACTGAACTCGCAGAGAGGCGGTGAAAGAGCTTCTTCGAGATGCAATGGCTGATGCAGTTGATGTTGCGGCTGTGCTTGAAAGAAGAAGGTATCTGTTTCAGGGACAAAACAATCCTGAAGCTGGATTATATCTGAGGTGGGGGAGAAGTAGCTTAAGCAATCCATTAGAGACGAAAGGGATGATGAATATGGTGTTTTAGCAAATAAAGAATGTGAAGCAATCAGGAGCAGTTACTGATGGGGAAGTTTTGGATAAATGAGTAATTAAGAAGACTTAATTAGCTTTAACTAATTAAGCTTAGTGTAGTAAACGCAGAAAACAAAGGAAAGGGACAAGAGAAGATATATGATATGAGAGGATCAAAGATTCTGTCTTTTGTTTTCTTGAAGTGAAGTAAGACTTGAGGTTGTAATTAGTTTGTAACTACACTGACTTAACCGTCACGGAAATATATAAATGAGAGAGAGAGAAGTTAAGGTTTTGGCGAAGATTAAGGAGGGGTTATAGTGGGTTTAGAATTAGCGTAACCACCTCCTTAGTATTAGGCCTTGTTTTTTTTTCTAAATTGTTTTCTTAAACACTCAATTCAAGAAATTATTATATTGTAGGATTTAGGAGTAACCGCTGTAATTACACTTGCGGCCCTAGTTATATAAACTCGAAACTTTGAAGCCTATCTTACCAACCAGTCTACTCAGCTCATACAATTTAAAATTCGTTCAAACAACTTTCTACGAAAGCATACACCACAAAACACATTTGGTTCATTCTCATAACTTATATATAATAGCTTAAATTCACAAAAACATATTTTAAAATTAATTCGTTCAGCAACATTTAAATGTTATATTTTGTATATAGTGCTATTTTTATCTTCTAAAACTAGTGAAAAATAAGCTGTTGGTTATGTTAATTTTATATAGTGAAAATCACTAAATAGATGTCTAGTAAAAGAGAGAAAATGATTGACTTTTTAGGCTTTTATTCACTTTGGCAATATTGGGTCTAGCCGGACTAATTCGATGGATGAACAAATCTCTTCATTTTATCAACCCATTACTTAAAAGAAAAGAAAAAACAACTCAAGCCAAAACCCAAAATACGATGTGGTCTTGCGCAACTCAGTTGTTCTACCAAAATTGAAATCTCATTTTATGCTTTAGCATGTCACCAATTAGTCTATCTTCACTGAATTAATTTGTGTTTCCGACGATAATTTTTTTTTTAATAAATGATACTAATTTATTATTGTGATCTCTAAAGCAATTAAGAAAAGTAAATTGAGATATATTTATCGTATTATTTTAGCGTTTTTTATATTTTCCGGTGGTGCGATTGACTCGGTAAAAGCGCGAGCTACGTTTTTAGCGGCTAAAGTTGAGATTGGTAAGTTCCACGTTGCTGCCTCTTTGACTTTGCCGCCAAGTATCTATAACCCCACTAATTACACATGGGCCAGGCCCAAACTTTAACACGCGCTCCCTTTTTCCACGTGTCACACTCGCTTTGACTTTGTCGCCAAGTCTTTTTTTTTTCATTAAAATGGGTCGAAATAAATGCAACAGGCTTGAAGTAACAATTAATGGGCCTTTTTAATAGAAAGCCCATTTACATCAAAAGAGAGCAGAAATCAAAATCTTCTTCTTCTCTTCTTCTACCTCCTCCATATGACACAGAGACAGAGGAGGGAAAGAAGCAGAAGAAGAACCCCTAAAACCCTTGAGGCAACCACTATGAATAGCTGAAGATTTTTTTTCACTCAATCAATACTTCGAGATGCGATTTTTGCTTCGTCTACCACAAGCCCACCTGCGGAAACTCTCTTGCTCGATGTCTGTACTCATGGGTTCCAAGCAATTCCTCGAGTTTTGCCTTCTTCCTTCTTTTGCCGTATCCTCTTCTTCTTCTTCTTCGCCTTCTCCTTCTTATTCTCCTGGTAGGCAACTCTCTTCCGTCTCTAGACGAATTCGTCCGGTTTTGGCCTCGAGACCCGTGTCCAAAAACAGCCCTTTTCACCAAAGGACCAATGGTTTATCATCTTACACTTCAATCTCCAGAGTCCCAACTCCTGGTATGTGTTGCTCTCTTCCGATTTCTGTATGTCTTTGGAATTATGGACATTTGAGGTTTCATTTTAAGCCGTATAGGATTCTGGTTCTGTTCTTATTGCTCCCCTTTTGCAGTTTCATGCTTCTTGTAATTGAGTCCTCTTGTGTTTCCATGTGTATGCAATTTAGTTTATTAGCTGCTTGCAATACAATACAACAAGCTCTAATAATCCCAGCATTTTTCTGCTTTGTAGTTGATCCTGAAGAAGAAGCAGACAAGAGGGGTGTTTCATCTAAATTAGTTACTTTGAGGCGTAAATTGGCGGAACAAGGAATTGATGCTCAAAACTGTCCTCCAGGACAATATAGTGGCTTGATATGTCCAACGGTATCCCTTTTAGAGTCTTTCTCATATCCCTATTTTATTAGTCATAAATTGAGTACTATGTGAATGTTGCCTTTCATAGATGTTTGCTCTTTCTTGTTGGATTCTTGTTGAGTATTTGAAAAAAAGGCTAATTTAGATTGTCGACTGTTGTTGTGGGTACATCAGTGTGGAGGTGGAGACTCTTTAGAGAAAAGCTTGTCACTTTTCATTGCCTCGGATGGGTATGCTATCTTGATATCTCATAAAATAAGTTTTTGGGTTTTGAACTTGCTTTGCATGAGACTGTAGTTAATCATGACTTTGTAGATCGTCAGCTACATGGAACTGCTTTCGGGGGAAATGTGGGTTAAAAGGGGGAGTAAAGGTGAGCTGCGATGGTTAAGTATATAAGTACGACCAACATTTTATAAAGTAATAATTGATTATTTTTTAACTTATCCTCATTCCTGTTTGCAGGCGGATGGTAGGTTGCCATTTGCTGAGCCAAAAGAGAAGGTTGAAAAAAAAGTTACGGTGGAGAGTTTAGAGCTCGAACCTCTCTGTGATGAGGTGCTTGTCTTCTTTTACATGCCTCTTTTGACATGCTTATTCTTATTCTTTCTTCTGTGTCTACTGAACTCTTCGTTTCCTTGTTGTTATATGAGTTTGATTTTATTATTGTATTCTTGGTTATGCTTCAGATTCAGGAGTATTTCGCTGCAAGAGCGATTTCAGGGAAAACGCTTGAGAGAAATCGGGTTATGCAGAAAAGAATAGGTGATCAGGTACCTTACGAGTATTCTTCTGAATGGTTATTTTTCAAGATTTATTTCTGTCTTAGGATTTTAAAGGAGCTGTTACATTCTTATCTTATGGAGCATGCTTGGTTCTGGTCTTGTGTGTCTGAATCTGTTGTTTCGTACCTCTAATTTCCTGCTAAATTTGATGCGGCAGATTGTGATTGCTTTTACGTATTGGCAAAGAGGGGAGCTTGTGAGTTGCAAGTACCGGTATCTAACTAAGAAGTTCTTTCAGGTTCACGTCAGACAAATTCCCTTCTCAATAGCATACATGAAAAACTCTCTTGAGCTTGCTGATTACGACTGTTCTCTTACATGCTTTTTTCTTTGACTTTCTTTCAGGAAAGGGATACACGGAGGATCTTTTATGGGCTTGATGACATAGAAAAAGCATCTGAAATCATTATAGTATGTATGCAGTTATCTCCTTTAATGATCATATGAACTGTGAACTGAAGAGCAGTATTTAATTTTTTGGGCAAAATTAAACTTTAGGTTGAAGGGGAAATAGATAAACTTGCAATGGAAGAGGCTGGTTTTCGCAATTGCGTGTCGGTTCCTGATGGAGCTCCAGCGTCGGTTTCTTCAAAAGAAACCCCACCTGAAAAGGTTTGCCTGGTCTTCTAGGTTTCATACTTTACATCTCTTTTAAACATTCTCTCTTATTTGATTCCTTAAGCATTTTACTGTTCTGTGAAGTTAGGACACGAAGTATAAGTTCCTATGGAATTGCAATGACTATCTAAAAAAGGTATGTGATAACTGATTATTTAGTTTTATGTGTGACTGTTTGAATGCTAATCTTAAGTTTTTTTTATTCGTAGGCGTCTCGAATTGTTATTGCTACTGATGGAGATGGACCTGGTCAAGCTCTGGGGGAAGAACTTGCACGGCGTTTGGGGAAAGAAAGATGTTGGCGTGTCATATGGCCGAAGAAAAATGAGGAGGAACATTTTAAAGATGCAAACGAGGTCAGATAGATTTATGTAAATTTTATGAATTTGCCTTTGTGGCTACTTTGGTTTAAATGACCACAATGATTCCTTACCTGGATGATTTTCGTAGCTGCTAATGTCTGAGGGACCTCATTTAGTCAAGGAAGCTATTCTAAATGCTGAGCCATACCCTATTCAAGGATTATTCGCTTTCAAAGATTTCTTTGATGAAATTGATGCATTCTATCATCGAACACATGGATACGAGTATGGTGTTTCAACGGGGTGGAAAACTTTGGACAACTTCTATAGTGTAAGCTTTGAAGTCATGTTATTTATTTGATATTGTTGTAGGCTCATCAACTAATGTTATATATTAAATTTGCTCTTGATCAGGTTGTGCCAGGAGAGTTGACTGTTGTTACAGGGGTTCCTAATTCTGGAAAGAGTGAATGGATTGATGCTCTGTTATGCAATCTTAATCATAGTGTTGGCTGGAAATTTGCTCTCTGTTCAATGGAGAATAAGGTGTGTTTCTGACCTTTTCCTTGAATGGGAAAACTGCTTTATAGTAGCTTTACCTGATTGTTCTTGTTCGCGCTGCTTCCAGGTACGAGATCATGGCAGGAAACTTTTGGAAAAACATGTACAGAAACCATTCTTTGATGCAAAGTAAGCCTCTTTTCTTTGAAAAGACCCACATAATCTGATTGAAGCCAAGAACTGCTGCTCTTGTAATGTCTGAACTTGTACTTGACTTTGTTCTTTCTTGAAAGTGGTGTGTATGTTTCTCCTTTTTTCTCAACAGTTATGGAAGAGCTGTCCAACGGATGAACGTTGAGGAGTTGGAGGAAGGGAAAGAGTGGTTGAATGACACCTTCTCTCTCATAAGGTAAAATATCCAGCTTTAATTGAACTCGACACTCCGCTGGTACAAATAACTACCTAAAGACGTGGAAGTTGCATAACTTGGACATGATATGGTAATATTTTGGTGTTTGGGTTCTCATGACTAATCAGATGTGAGATGGATTCACTTCCAAATATTGAATGGGTTCTGGAACGTGCAAAAGCGGCTGTTCTTCGTTATGGGATTCGAGGACTTGTTATAGATCCTTACAATGAGCTCGACCATCAACGTACTACACGCCAGTGAGTGATGAAAATGTTTTCACTTCAATTGGTTTTACATTCTTTCCTTTCTGAAACATGATAGAATTATATTTGTTTTGATAGGACGGAGACAGAGTATGTTAGCCAGATGCTTACAAAGATCAAACGCTTTTCCCAACACCACTCCTGCCATGTCTGGTTTGTCGCTCATCCAAAACAGTTGCAACAATGGGATGGCAGTGCACCGAACCTTTACGATATTAGTGGCAGCGCACATTTTATAAACAAATGTGACAATGGTATAGTAATTCACAGAAACCGCGATGAAAAAGCTGGACCTCTTGATCTAGTGCAAGTGGGTACCAATCCCTTCATCTTCATCTGTAATGTATATCAATATATTGCCTTCTAATTGTGTTAAGTTCCTAACTGTTTGTTGTATGTTCAGATATGTGTGAGGAAAGTACGAAACAAGGTTGCAGGACAAATTGGTGATGCGTACTTGTGTTATGATAGGTACATAAGCTTTTCAACTATCTTGTTATTTCTACATAATCTAACTTAACGGACTGAACAGGATTGTATGCTACTTTGGCACTGAAAACTAGCTGAAGTTATTCCAAAGTACTCAAAGTTTAGATTAAAGAACTGAGTGCTTCACGCCGTAGAGAATTTTTGCCAAACCTTTGTAATGAATTTGTAATAAAATTCTTTTTTCGACAGGGCAACTGGTTTGTATTCGGATTCTCCAGAGACGCCAGAGATGAGATTAAACAAGCGGCACTGATCAGTTTAAAGGACATCAAACACGTTGGACATAGCGTATCGATAACATGTATCACCTAAATTTGTATTCCTCTTGGTTTATCATTGATGAGGAAAAGGATCTTTTCGTGCGAGGATTCTCTTACCCCTTTGTTTTTTAAACAGACTGTCTCGGTTAAAAAGACAAGATTCTCTCTCTATGTAATGAGTATCGTCGTGCTACTGCTCCCTCTCTCTCTCTTGTGTCTGGTTTGGTGGGTCTGATCCAAAATGTGACTCAACTCGATTTTGTTTGTAGAGCTCTGTGATCTTTTTGTGCTCTGTCTCATTCTATAATTTGGTCTGTTTCTCTCTGTCTCTGTCTCCTCCTTTAGTTGCGGCTGATTTGGCGGGGTGAATTAGCTTAGCTGTAAACGGTTTGACTTCAACTACCTCTCTGTTATTGTTCCGCAAACCTCTTTGCAAATTGCTTCAATTATTTCAATTGTTTAGCCCTACTTCTTTGTGTTTTGTCAATCTAATTGATATTATGAGTATATAACTATATATTATGAAAGTAGATAGAATCAGTTGCGGCGGTGCACTATAAATGTCATCATATAATCATTGCGACGTCGTAAATGAATATAGGAATATAGGTGGAGATTTGGAAATATTTTATTCGCGTCAAAGGGTATGTCTTGGACCAAGATTATTGATAATATCTCTAATGTAGTAGAATATTCAATTAGTGATCTGTCTAATTGTAAGCGCATTTTCATTATCAGCAAAACAAAACAAATGACCTTTAGAGAAGCTTATTTGTGGTATTCTTAAATTAGAGATAAGTTCATGATTTGTTGTTCCAGTCCGGAGAAGTCGAACTTACAGCAATATTAACAAGTTAATTTAGAAATTTAGAGACTAATTTTCAGATCACCTAAATAATCTGATTTACATGGACACATTTTGATTACACTGTATTTATACGAAGCTCATTCATAAGGAAACTGCAGCTCATTAATAAAATAAAATAAAAATAAAAAGATGATTAGTGTCTTTAAATTAGCTTTGTTGGCAAACTGGGTTGTCAACAGCTAAACACACAATCTTTACTTGCCCAATAAAGGAGAACGTATAATACTGAAATCTTGAATTTTAAGGTCGACTAAAATAAGAGTCAGAGTTGGACAAAAATAAAGAACCGTTACAAAGGAAAAGATTCTTCTCCACTAGCAGCACATTATACATGGTACTTTCTAATTATATATAAAAAAACTGACTTAATTTAGAATCAAGTGTTTAACTCTGTAAAATTAGAAAGGAAACAAAACACTTAAAAAAAATTCACGAACACACAAACAAAAAACAAAGCAAAAGCGACTTTGGTTTGTGAACGAAACATGTAACACATCCGTCCGTTGCGCCGAACATACTCTGTCGAGTACCACACGTGGCGTCCTCTCGTTGGATAAATAGATCAGCGTTAGACGACCGTTGAGAAGAACATGAGAAGCGAGACCCGTGGGGACCCCTCCTCCCGCAAAGATACAGTATATATCTTTTGTTAAAAAAAAAAAAAAAAAAAGAAATTTGCCAGGCTGGCGTATCTGTGCCAGGGTGGATAATCCAACGGTTGTGGTTGGCTCCTTCAGTTTCTTTACTGGTGGGGTCCATATCATGTGACCGTTGCTAAGAGTCGGTGGGGTCTACTCACCTCAACACCCCCCTAGGGTTTTTTGTTAAATTTTCTTTCTTGGTGCTTGGCTGCCTAAATAAATCTCTTCTCTCTCTTTTATAAAAAAACCTCACAACCTTTTTATTTCCTCTGCAGCCCGAAAAAAAAAAAAAAAAAAAAAAAACAAGAAGAAGAAGAAGAGAGAAAGAGAGATATTCAGAAGGAAGAAACTTTTTTATTCTAGAATCAGAGAAAGTCGTATCATCTTCTTTTAGGTCGGTACCTCTCTTTCCCTTGTATTTAGAAGAAGCAGTTTAAATTCGAGTCTTAGTTTCTCGATTTTTTCCTTTAATCGAAACACACAGAAAGTTTCTTGAGCTAGGTTTCTTATTTTTGGGGGTAAGCAAAATAGAAAGTTTCAATCTTTTTTTCCCTGCAATCTATTTTGGTTAGTTCCTGAGTCGAAATTGAGAAACTAGGATTCCTTTTTGTTTTTGTTGCTTGTGTTTGATAATTTGTCAGAGTTTTTAGCGAGAATCATGTTTTTGATTTTAGATCTCTTACAAAATTCGTAAAGAAGAAGAATAAGCTAGGTTTCTTTTTTAGATCTCAACTAAATCAAGAAAGTGAATTGGTATATTTAGGGTTGTTTACTACCTCTGTTTGATTTTTTATAATTTGTCGACTAAGATATTTGTTTAAATCTACAGGGTTTTAAGATGACTGCTGAAGTTAAGGTTGAGGAGAAGCAGGTGGAGTCTGAGGTTGTTATTACTCCTGCTGTTGTTCCTGAGGAGACTACTGTGAAATCTGTTGTTGTGGGGGAGGAAGAAGAAGTCAAAGCTGTGGAAGAAGATGAGAGCAGCAAGCCTAAGGGTGTTGAGAAGAGTGCCTCGTTCAAAGAAGAGAGTGATTTCTTTGCTGATTTGAAAGATTCTGAGAAGAAGGCTCTGGGTGATCTCAAGTTGAAGCTTGAGGAAGCTATTGTTGATAACACTCTCTTCAAGACCAAGAAGAAGGAGACCTCTCCTGTCAAGGAGATGAAGGAAGAGGCCGTGAAACCTGAGGTAGAGAAGAAGAAGGAAGAAGAAGCAGAGGACAAGGTTGAAGAAGAGAAGAAATCTGAGGCTGTTGTTGTTGCAGAGGAGATAACCACCCCCAAGGAAGAAGTGAAGACTGCTGAAACTAAGGAAGAAGTGAAAGCTGAAGAAGAGAAGAAAACAGAAGATGTTGTAGTTACAGAAGAAGTGAAAGCTGAGACTGTCGAGGAGGAGGAAGCAGATGAGTCTGTGGATAAGGACATCGAGTTGTGGGGAGTGCCATTGCTTCCAAGCAAAGGAGCTGAAGCCACTGACGTGATCCTCTTGAAGTTCTTGAGAGCAAGAGACTTCAAAGTCAACGAAGCCTTTGAGATGCTGAAGAAAACCCTTAAATGGAGGAAGCAACACAAGATTGATTCCATCCTTGGAGAAGACTTTGGGGAGGAACTTGCCTCTGCGTCTTACATGAACGGTGTTGACCGAGAGTCCCACCCTGTTTGCTACAATGTCCACAGCGAGGAGCTTTACCAGACGTTTGGGGCAGAGAAGAACAGAGAGAAGTTTCTGAGGTGGAGGTTTCAGCTCATGGAGAAGGGTATCCAGCAGCTTAATCTGAAACCAGGAGGTGTTACTTCTCTTCTCCAGATCCATGATCTCAAAAACGCTCCTGGAGTGTCAAGAAAAGATCTTTGGGTTGGAATCAAGAACGTCATCGTAACTCTGCAGGACAACTATCCAGAGTTCGTGTCTAGAAACGTGAGTTCTATCAATCCATCCTCATTTTGGGATTCATTGGTTTGGTCTATTGACTTTGTCTAATCGTTGTTTGTTTTGTTATATTGCAGATATTCATAAATGTTCCGTTCTGGTTCTACGCCATCAATGCTGTCCTCTCGCCATTCTTAACACAACGAACCAAGAGCAAGTTTGTTGTGGCTCGTCCAGCTAAGGTCACAGAGACTCTTCTCAAGTATATCCCAGCTGAGGAGCTTCCAGTTCAGTACGGTGGGTTCAAAAGAGATGACGAGACCGCATTCTCCAATGAAGCTGTCACTGAAGTTGTTGTTAAGCCTGGATCATCTGAAACCATTGAAATCCTCGCTCCCGAGGTAAAACATAATCTAGAAACCAAACCTTATCTTTTTTAAAGAAGTTGTTTGTCGATCATGTCTTTTCTTATAATGGCTTTTGTGGTTTCATAGACTGAAGGTACATTGGTATGGGACATAGCGGTTTTGGGATGGGAAGTGAACTACAAGGAAGAGTTTGTGCCGACCGCTGAAGGAGCTTACACGGTAATTGTCCAAAAGGTGAAGAAGATTGGAGCAAATGAAGAAGCGATCAGGAACAGTTTCAAGAACAGTCAGGCTGGGAAGATTGTTCTCACCGTCGACAATGTCTCCAACAAGAAGAAGAGAGTTCTGTACAGGTACAGAATCAAGACTGAAACCTCTTCCTGAAGACTGAAGTAGAGGCTCTTCTTCAACCTATAAGCAGTCTCTGGATATATAATATTCTTTTTCTAAATTCAAAGTTTGGTGTTATTATTATTTATTTTTGAGTGATATGTGCGAGAAAGAGAGATACTGCCATTGTTTCATTGAAAATTCAATCTTTTGTTATGAGATTTTTATTCTCTTCCGTTTCAATTTGATTTATTTATTTATTTTGATTAATATTGTATGAATCATAAATAAATATGTTCGTCAATTCAAAGTGAGTAATTTAAATGGACTGAGTAATCTTAAAAGTGGCCCAATGGCCCTGCATATAGGGCCAACCACTAACCGCCGTTGCATATTTTATTACTGTGTTTGGTCACACACATTATTGTAAATATTGTGAAATTATGTCATCGTTGTGATATTATTGTATAATATTTAATCGACGAATTTTTCTATCGAATTATAGAGTTTTCGTCTTTCTTATCGTTGATGTTTCTTAGATAACTTCAAAAATAGATAATATTATCTGAATACAACAAATTTATAACAAAAAAGAAGAGAGATATCAAACACGTATGAATCTCTCGGCACATAAGTCATCACTGGATTAATTAAGAGTATATATACTAGATAACCTGAAATTAAGAAAAATAGATAAAATAACTATGATCCATGTGTGTATGTCTGTTATGTACTTTGAAATTACATAGTTTTCCCTCTTTTTTTTCTTTCTTCTCTCCTCTGTGTTCAATTCTCCTAACGGCGATCACCATCTTCTTTATTTTTATGTTTTTAATGGCGACCATCACCATCACCATCATCACCACCACCAAATCTTTTATTTTTATTGTATCTTTTTGGATCTCCTCTTTATTTTTTCCACTACCCCTTCATCAGATCTCTTTTACCATTGGATCTCTTTTTCTAATCTCTCACTCTTCTCTTGTTGATCTCTCCTTCTTTATCTTAATTTTTTCCTATTGGTTTGGCACCCCTTATCGGTGCTTGCTTCTCCCCCCTCCCCTCTGGTCGGATATCTCTGCAACGCCGGCATGACATATGAGATTAAGGAAAAATCATACTATTTATATTTACTTCAAATAATTATACTATTTTATTAATATCACATGCTATTTACAAAAAAAATCATATAATTTTAAACTGCTGCATGTTTTTATATTTACTTCAAGTGATTATACTAATTTATTAATATCACATGCTATTTACAAGAAAAATTTATGTAATTTTAAGTTGCTGCATGTTTTTTTTCTCGCCGTAAATTTTTCAAAGAGGTTAGTCTAGTCTTTATCCTCCTCCTACCCCACCTGAGAAAACGTTATTTCCTAACTATTTCTGCCAAAACGTTATTCTCTCTATTTTTTTTTCTACCATGGTTATCTACCAAAGTTGCTCATTAATTAACCATATATCCGAAAAAAGATTCAACAAAGAAAAATATGACATGTATTGGATGATATAACATTTGGCTGTTCTCTAAAAATTTACGTACGTTGATCGAATAAAACAGTGGTTGAAATGTCTCGTTTAGTACATCTAAAACAGGAAAGGTTTGACAATTAACACCCTTCAACATTTTCTGAACCAACAACAAACATCACATCAATCGAAAACCCCAAAAAAAGAAAAAAAAAACAATCGGAAAAGCAAATTAACAGAAAACAGAACTAGTCTTTATAGACTTATTAAGATATACATATTAATTATACTACTGATTTTTAGAAACATTACTTCAATAGTAAACAAAAAAACTTATAATGTAAGGGTTTTTACATCCATATTTTTTTTAATAAGTTATATCCAAGGAATTAGTTTGTGTAGACAATATTTTTATTATTTGTTTGATGAACTTTTATAATTTTTGAGGAAACAATTCATTTTCTTATTAATTTATCATTTAATGTTTATAAATGATTAATTATCTAAAAATAAGAAATTATTTGTTTACCATGTTTTTAAATTAAAAAAATAATAATCTTTCATTTGGTATTTTATAGTTTTCTTAAAATATGTCATAAATTCAACTAAAATTCTTTATAACTAATCATACTATATAAATTTACTAAAGGAGGAAATAAATTCTATTAGCATATTATCTAATGTTTGTACTTTAATAAGATTAAATAAAATTATAATTTTACTGATTTTATGTTTATATATGCAATCAATAAGTCATATATCAATTTCTTAAATATAGAAGAGTGCATGCATGATTTAATTGTTTTTAATTAAAATAAATTAAATATATGGCATACTAACATGTCAAAGCTCTGGAGAGCTCCCTTCAAGTTATACTATTATGATTTGGAGTCGAATGGAACATACGTACAAGTATCAAATGGAAGACGTTATTTACAGAACCAGTAGTGTAATTGGTAACCGGTCAATATTCAAAAATTTCAAGGATACACTTTATCTTCTTAAAATATTCCGATTGATGATGCATTTGACTAATAGCCTAGTGTTCACTAGTGGACCTACAACGCGGCGATAACAAAAAAAAAGCGTCACAGAAAAGGGCTATGCTTTGTGTTGTTATTGGTGCATATATGAATGTATATAGAGGCTTGAAACGGTTCATTGGCCAGAGAATATAAATAGATTAATGCATTTGTTATAAAGTGAAAATCAGTTTTGTAAAAAAAATGCAGAATTGAAGTGATTACGACACCAGGACGCATGCATGACATCATCATGTTTACGTGCACCATTCTATTATAAATTTGTGTCGCCGTCACAGAAAAAATATTAGATTAGATGATGACTGGACGAACTGATCCTTTGATTCTTCCGTTTATAGAATTATTTTCAATAAAAAATTTGTAACTTGTGAAAGATTTGCACTTCTCCTGCTATTATTGCGTTCATCAACATCTTTGCTTTCAGAAAGAAAGAAAAAACCATCTTTGCTTCAAAAAACACCTCGTTGAAACAAAATGGAAATGCATTTGAACAGTTTTTTGCCCGTACTAATTCTTAGTTTCTAAAAAGATTGTTTGTGAAAGATTTCTAAACATTTGTTTCATGTTTGTATAAGGGACTCATGGATGCTTCTCTCTAATTTATAGACTCAAGGCTAACGTACCGATGTAAACATTTGATTATTTTTTTTAGTTTTTCTTTTTGTGTGGCTCCATGATAATAACATTTGGGTCAGCCATATGAAAGTCAAACCAGCCGCTCAAGTGTATCTTTCATGTTATATTTCAGTCAATATTTTTCACACATGTTACGTATTCTCACATATATTCCGTATACAACCTCTCTCTTTCATTTTATCAACAAATCCAACGAGAGTTATCTTTCTATCTTTGTATAGTTAGAGAGAGAAAAAGAACCATTACGACATTTCCGAATTTGATTTAATTGATCAGGTGGTTAACTGTCCTTAGTTTACATAAGTTAGAAAACCTATCCTATATTACAAGCTCGAATTATGTGTCACAACTAAGACAAAAATAAATTATTTTTAATGAAAACTTTAACAGTTGCATATTCAGATCATTGATATATGCCATTAAGTTGCATACTTGCATCCATAACTTTCCCATCACGATATTCATCTAAGGCCATCTGCATTGGAGGAACACTTTGGGTGTTCTAAGCCTTTTTAAAATAAAAAATATAGAGAACAATAGGTGAAAAACATGTTGTTGGTTCTTGATGTAGAACTGATTTTGGGTCAGTTCTTGGGTGACGTGGCAACTCGTGAATGGATACAATTTTTTGCAAAGGAGAAAACATTTATTTGTTTGGAGGAGTTTTGTTTTTGTTTTTTTAATTTATATCTTTAATGTTTTTTTGTTTCATAAAAATTTGGTATTATATTTTGAATTTTAGTATAAGTTTTTTAAGTTTGCAATTTAAATGTTATTTTTTAAAGTTTTTAAATTTGTAATATGTTTAAGATTATTATATTATTAAATCTTATGATCTTAAACATGTTTTTCCAATAACCAACTTCTTAACAAAAGATTTAAAACTAATGATCTTACATTATTTTCATAATATTTTTACTCTAAGAATACCCAAAAATGTTCTCCGAATGCAGATGCCCTAACAGAGCAAGCGCTAAACCATCACATAAAGTCAACTACTACTACCTAAAAGGCTAAAACATACTTGGTATTTTATTCTTAATTTGGTCTAATAAAAGAAAGAAGTACATTATAGTCTTTAAATCCTGTTAATGATATCTATTATTACACGTTGACACATGTGGTTGTAATTGTATAAACAATATTGTTTGAATTTTAAATATAAATTCTAGAACATATTGCGATCATCGCACTAGATCAAAAGCTTTGGGACAACTTGAATCAACATTTAACTTTTCCTGGTCAAATATTTTGGCGTCATGCATGATCTTCTCTGTTATAAATAACCCAAAATCCTCGACGACATTTATAAACTCAATCACTTGTTTTTTCTTTCACTTCAACGTTCAATCTCTGGAAATGAAATATCCAGGTATGATATTGGTTCCTTTTCTATTCTTCGTCGTCTTCATATTGGAGCCAAGCTCATCGCTAGCAAATTCGGAGACTTTCATACAATGCCTAACCTCAAACTCCGACCCCAAACATCCCATCTCCCCGGCCGTGTTCTTTGCCGGAAACCGCTCCTACTCCTCCGTACTAGAAGCCACCATTCGTAACCTCCGGTTCAACACCTCCAACACTCCAAAACCCTTCCTCATAATCGCTGCAACACATGAAACCCACGTGCAAGCCGCGGTTACTTGTGGCAAACGTCACAACCTTCAGATGAAGATCAGAAGTGGAGGCCACGACTACGATGGCTTGTCATACGTTACGTACTCTGGCAAACCGTTCTTTGTCCTCGACATGTTTAATCTCCGTTCGGTTGATGTAGACACCGCGAGTAAAACAGCTTGGGTCCAAGCCGGTGCCATCCTCGGAGAAGTGTACTACTATATATGGGAGAAGAGCAAAACCTTAGCTTATCCCGCTGGGATTTGTCCAACGGTTGGTGTCGGTGGCCATATTAGCGGCGGAGGTTATGGTAACATGATGAGAAAATACGGTCTCACCGTAGATAACACCATCGATGCAAGAATGGTCGACGTCAATGGTATAATCAACATCTTTAGCTTCATTATTTTATAGTATCAAACTATCAATACAGATTCTATAATCAACCGAACTCATTCAAATATAGTTATTTTTGTTATAATCCGGTCAGGAAAAAATGAATAAGACAACACCTAAACACATTGGACATAATCTTCACATTGATACCAAAAAAAAAACACATCATATTTTGTTTATTACATTTATTTAGCTGATTAATTATAGGAATGTTTCTTATATATTTTCTGACTATATATTCCTTGTATATTTGAATATTTCCAGGAAAAATATTGAATAGAAAATTAATGGGAGAAGATCTCTATTGGGCAATAAACGGAGGCGGGGGAGGTAGCTACGGAGTCGTTTTAGCCTACAAAATAAAGCTCGTGGAAGTCCCTGAAAACGTCACCGTCTTCAGAATCTCCCGGACGTTAGAGCAAAACGCGACAGATATCGTTGACCGGTGGCAACAAGTCGCACCAGAGCTTCCCGACGAGCTCTTCATAAGAACGGTCATTGACGTTGTAAACGGCACCGTGTCATCACAAAAGACCGTCAGGGCAACATTCATAGCTATGTTTCTTGGAGACACAACTACGCTTCTGTCGATATTAAACAGGAGATTCCCAGAGTTAGGTTTGGTCCGGTCAGACTGTACCGAAACGAGCTGGATCCAATCTGTGCTGTTCTGGACAAATATCCAAGTGGGTTCTTCGGAGAAACTTCTACTTGAGAGGAAACAACCCGTGAACTACCTCAAGAGGAAATCAGATTACGTACGTGAACCAATTTCAAGAACCGGTTTAGAATCGATTTGGAAGAAAATGATCGAGCTTGAAATTCCAACAATGGCTTTCAATCCATACGGCGGTGCGATGGCGAGGATTTCATCGACAGTGACTCCGTTCCCATACAGAGCCGGGAACCTTTGGAAGATTCAGTACGCTGCGAATTGGAGAGAAGATAGGTTAACCGATCGGTACATGGAATTGACGAGAGAATTGTACCGATTCATGACACCGTTTGTTTCCAAGAACCCGAGACAATCCTTTTTTAACTATCGTGATGTTGATTTGGGGATCAATTCACACAATGGGAAAATAAATAGCTATGTTGAAGGTAAGCGTTACGGGATGAAATATTTCGCGGGAAATTTCGAGAGGTTGGTGAAGATTAAGACGAGAGTTGATAGTGGTAATTTCTTTAGGAATGAACAGAGTATTCCTGTTTTACCGTAAGTGTATATTTATTTGATTATTGGTTAGTGAAATTGGTTGTTGAATAATGATTATATGTTGTAAGTCTATTTGTCTTTAGTCATTTGATATTACAGTTTACAAGTAGTACGGAATGATGATACTTAAGTTTTGTATATATAATAAAGTTATGGTAATGATGTAAAAACCAAATTTCATATTTATATACTATTTTTAAGACCAGTTATATATTTTCTCGTGTAAACCTCCTCAATACCGAATTGGTTTTTCTCATCTGTTGTTAGCTTGGATGAATAAACTTTTTTACTATTAAAGATAGATCGTTATCTGTCATATTGGAAGGACGTGATGTTATTTATACATAGAGCTGTCGATTGGTCTTCACCTCGTCTGTATGGACAACTTTTTTTTGTTTGGATCATATTTCATGACTACGAGCAGCAAGCCAAAAATGGACAACGCAATTCCTGTATATAACTACGGCCAAACTTTTTGTTATCACGTCCATTTTGGCTTGATGGCCGTAGTCATGAAATATGTTTGGATCATATTTCATTACTACGGTCAGCAAACCAAAAATGGACAAAGCAAATTCCTGTATATGACTACGGCTAAACTTTGCGTGAAGACCAATCGACAGCTCTATGTATAAATAACATCACGTCCAAGCAAACTTTTTTTTGTTACACATACCTATATATGACTACGGCCAAAAAAGGACCATGTATAGATGGACGTCGACAAGATGTTCATAATAACGAAAATTTGTTTTATATATATTCCGAAAAGATATACATTACTGATCTAGTATTACAGCTTCGAATAGCGAAAGGGAATAAAACGGTTCGTATCAAACTGTTTAGGCTAAAAACTGCGGATCAAACGTATTATGCAGTTCGAATATATGTTTGAATTGAAAAAAAACTTAAAAAACAGTTTTGAATAATAATACAAATATAAAGTATGTGTCATATAAATCAGATTAAATATTTTATAGAAACTCTATGTTTCACTATGAATTATATTTAAGCCACTATATTTTTTTCTTGTTTTTCTAACATGCAATTTTTTAATTTAGTGTATAAATATTTATTTGTGAAGCAAATTTATAGATAAAAGTGAAACACATCTCTATAAAAATCTGAAAATTTGTATAACTAAAAGCAAAAATCTTTATATGTGCTGGTTGGTTATCACAATAATTAACCATGTATGCCTTATATTCAGATTATTTAGTTTTTAGTCAAATGGTTATATTAGTTATTAGATATATAATGTAACTAAAATTATATTAAATTTTATATACTGGTTTACTTAATAATATCATACAATATAAATTACTTGGGTAATTAATTTGATAATTATTGTGCCAAAAATTCCACATAAACTCTGGAATTTTCGAATGCTTTAAGTTATTAAAAAAAGAAATATTTTGAAATAAAATTGATTACTAGATTTAGTGTAATTATTATCTCTTAAATTAAAAATCTGAATTGGATAAAAGGAAAAAGAGACAATGCATCTGAAACATCCGAATCGGAGCCGTGCCTACCCTTGGGCAAAAAGGGCAAATGCCCAAGGCCACCAAAAAAAATACTAAACTTTTAGGCCACATTTTATATAAAAAGTAAGCATATATATTTAGTTAACTTAATATAGTGTGTTTCTAATAATGGAAAATTTTCATTAAAAATTGTATTGTTAAAAATACTATAAGTTTTATTGAGATTTTCTTTTCCTGAAAATAAATTTCTTACTAATATATAACAACATAAGTAAAAAAAAATTAAATAAAGAATAACTAAAAGTAGTACATGTGGAAAATTACTATAGAACATTGTTAGTTAACAAAAATGATTTTAATTTTAATTTTCATATTCTTGGTTTTGTTATTAACATTTTATTTTTATTGAATATTAAAATAATTTACTAATAAATATTACAAAAGTCAAAAAAAAAAATTGCCCTAGGCCTCCATAAATGTGAGCACGGCACTGATCCGAATGCACCAAATATGGTGCGAATTAAGCAACCCAAGTGAAACGAGAGGAACGAGAGCCAGCAAGCAGGTAAGGTGGTGACTGGTTCTCCCGCTACCTCCCACAAACGCTGCGTTTGCAGGTGGTAGCGGTTGCTAGCGATTGGAACCAATCACACAAATCGCTCCCAGTCGCTCCAAATCGCTTCCAATCGCTTCAAACCACTGAATTTCAAAAGCTGTCTCCCGCAAGCGTTTGCGGTTGCGGGCGATTACGATTGATTTTTTTTTTTTTTTTTTTTTTTTTTTTTTTTTTTGTAAAAAAACTTAAAAGAAATCAATGATAATGAATTTTTTTTTGTTATATCTTCAATCTATCCATTTTACTCATTAAGGATGGGAAAAAATAAAATACGAATATGATTGCAGAGATTATAAAATAAACAATTAGAATTAAATAATATTCCAATTAACAATAACCCAAAAAACTTGATGTAAATTTAATGGCACATCGTACATAAGTTCAAAAAAATCTAAATAAATATAATATTTTATCAGAAATTTAAGAAAATAAGATTAATTGTAAAAAATATTAAAACAAATCACCAGTGACTCATCTCAACTCTCACATGACTATTCCTACCGATGAAACTACTGAGCCAAGATCTAAGAGAAAAGAGAAAAGATCTACAATCTAAAGCATATGTTTTGTCATTTATCAAATTATTTGATTAAATTTTTAGTGAAAAGCCAAATGCATAAAGGAATAAGTATTTCAATATGAAATTTATTTGTTTTTTGAATAATTATTTTAGTACCTTTTTAATAAATTTTAATTATAAATCAAGTTTAATAAAAAAATAGGTGTTTTTAAAATTTATATATTATATATCACATGTATTATGTTTCAACCGCTATTGCACCCGCTGATCCACCAGTCGTAAACCTCCCGCAAACGCACCAATTTTAAACCGCTAAACCAGTCGTTTAAAACGCTTAATAACACTTGAAACCGCAATCGCCCGCTTCCGCAATCTCCCGCAACCGCAACTGCAACCGCAGCGTTTGAACCAGTCAGGCCCTAAATGGACAAAGCAAATTCCTGACACGTTTTGTCAATTTGCTTCACAGTCACAACCGGAAACTCTTTATTTCCAGTCTTCCACTGGTGTCCCATTCAATTCCATAGCCTAAATTAAAATATTTGGGACAACTTTGCATAATCTTCTCGTCAAATATTTTGGCATAATGCATAATCTTCGATATCAGTTTAAACCGTGTTTAAAAAAGCGATCTAGATGGTAACTAAAAACGATCATTTTAACCGTCTAAAATTACGTAAATATATATTTTCCCAATTTTCTAACTATATAGATTTAATTTACAGTATAAGTTGTATCGTCACATACATGTTATTATATAAAGTTGAGTTTTGAAAGTTAGTCATTAACAAGATTTTGACATGTGTCAAGTTATCAATCTCAGAAAATTTGACAAGTGTAAAAGTTAATATTTAAAAAGAGAAATTTGATTACAACAAAAATAAAATATTTTGTTTAAAAAAATATTAATAATGTAAAAAGATAATTATCAAAAATTACATAATTTATTAAAAAAATACAAAGTTTTTTAAAATAATTATTATGAGATTATATATATATATATATCATAAAATTCGAAACTAAAATATTATTTACTTATTTTTAATTTTAAGTTATTAATTCTACAAAAAAGGGATTAAGGAAAATATACAGTTAATTATTAATTTTAAATTTTGTAAATACTCACTTATATATAAACATAGATCGTCTTATATTTAAATAATTTCTTCAAAAACACTGCTTTTAATTTTTTTTAATTGGAAAATTTATTTTAATGGGAAGGTAAATTTTTCTTATTTTTTAAATCAAAATTTTCTCCTACTTTTTACTTTTTTTCAGTTGGGAATAGGTAATATTAATATGTTGACCCAAAAAAAAATTAATATATGCATTTTCTTTTCCTAATACTATATTTTATAATTTATTGTAGTATTTTTAGATTTTTTATTTAATTTATATTTCTATTTTTGAATTATTTGGGATTCATATATTATTGTGCTTATAATTTTCTATTGTTTATTTAATTATGTCAAATTAATTTTCTTCTAATTTTTCAACGGTTGGTCATAAACCCTTCTTTTTTTTGCAAACATAATTGTTACCAATTATTCATTCAATCCCAAAGGGAGATAACGAGTAGAAGCTCATCAACCTAATGGATAGACAAAATAGGCTAATCAAACACAAGCTTACAACAAACATAGATAGATAAATTAAAAAAAAAAAATCGTTGTTGATAGATCAATATGAGCTCAAAGACTGTGACACCTTGGTTTGCGGAAAAGTTTAAAAGAATTGATTTGGCCACATATGTCACCAAAATGCACTTATTTTTCCGGTCAAAGTTCCTGAGAGAACTTCATTGTGGGTGACCATTGTGGATGACCTTCTTGGAAGTGATTGTCGAAATTGTGCGAGCGAGGACAAAACACATGAACATATCATTTGTTGATTTGTAGAGTCGGTAAACAAGTTTTTAAAGCCTCCTAGACGAATACATTGGGAAATTTAACATTAGTTACTATCAAAAGATTTTGTGACGATAGAAAAAGTTTATATTTTCATTGGTTGTTAGAGCAAGCCAATTTGAGATAGCAAAAAAACGTGAACATGTTCTCTCTATAGTGGAGAAAGTTGGATGCAAGATTATCTCTCCAAGGGAGGAAGGTGGAGGAGGTTGGATGCAAAGTTATCTCCCTATGGGAGGAAGGCGGAGCCAAGGTTCTCTCCATCGTAAAGGAGGTTGGACACAAGGTTCTCTCCATAAGGGATGAGGGCGGAGTCGAGGTTTTTTCTGTGGTGGTCATACATTATTGTGTTGATACATCATTGATTAGTATATTATATAATATATTTTTTATTCAAAATGTTAGTAATTAAAAAAACTATGCAGAAATGAAAGTAAAATAGTTGGCTTAATGTGTTCATATAAACATTTTCTAGGTGGTGATAAAGAATATATTTGTAACATAAACAAAAATTTAGGTGTAAAAAAATACATAAAAAATGAGTAACACACATAAAAGATTTGTATATGGATATAAATCAGTGTATTATAACAAAAATAAAATTTATAAATAATGTACAACAAATTTTAATATATTTTTATTAAATTTAATCTAATTTATAAAACTTTAAACCCGCACATCAGGTGGGTTCTCATCTAGTGGTTATATAAATTCATGTATTTAAAAATATCTATTAAGTAGTTGTTTTCTAATTTTTGTTTAGAGTATTGTATTTTTTTTTTTTTTTTTTTTGTCAACCATAAGGCCAATACTAACCGACCCATTAGCCAAATTCCTACATTCGTAGAAAGCAGGACTCGGTCATTGGTGTGATGGTGTCTTCTACAAATGGGCTTACCTCCTACCACACTGCACTAAATTCACTTTACATTGTATTTTTCTTTTTATGATTGGTATTTTTGTATAAGAATAATTTCTAATTTTTTTATGTTGTAGACGTTTAAATGGCTGGTCACCGTTCGTTTTACACCGTGAGCATCGGTTATATTATCCCAAAATCATCGACTGACATTCATAAATCTAGTCATTTAATTTTTTTCTTTACCTAGCTCAAGGTGCAATCTCTAAAAATGAAAGATCCAAGTATTACATTGGTTCAATCTCTAAAAATGAGATATCCAAGTATTATGTTGGTTCTGTTTCCATTCTTCTTCGTCTTCATATGGGAATCAAACTCACCATTAGTATCATCCGAGACTTTCACACAATGCCTAACCTTAAACTCCGACCACAAACATCCCATCTCCCCCGCCTTGTTTTTCGCCGGAAACGGCTCATACTCCTCCATACTAGAAGCCAACATACGTAACCTCCGGTTCAACACGTCGAACACTCCAAAACCCTTCCTTATCATCGCCGCAACACACGAATCCCACGTCCAAGCCGCGGTGACTTGCGGCAAACACCACAATCTTCAGATGAAAATAAGAAGCGGTGGCCACGACTACGATGGCTTGTCATATGTTACACACTCTGGCAAACCATTTTTCGTCCTCGACATGTTTAATCTTCGGTCGGTTGAAGTCGACGTGGCGAGTAAGACCGCGTGGGTCCAAACCGGTGCCACCCTCGGAGAAGTTTATTACCACATATGGGAGAAGAGCAAAACTCTCGCTTATCCCGCCGGAGTTTGTCCGACAGTTGGTGTCGGTGGCCATATTAGCGGCGGAGGTTATGGTAACATGATGAGAAAATACGGTCTCACCATAGATAATACACTCGATGCAAGAATGGTCGACGTCAATGGTATAAACAATATCTCTAGCTTCATTATTTTATATGCTAATGAAATTTTATAGTATCAGTCGAATTCATTAGGATAGTGATTTTGGCCAAATAGGTAAAAAAGAAAAAACTTTGACAAAAAATCGTATTAAAATAATTATATATATATTTTTTTCTGTTACACTTTCATTACCCTGAATACTTATATATTTTTGAAAATATTTTCTTTCTGTATTTTTAAAAAATTTGTAGGAAACATTTTAGATAGAAAACTAATGGGAGAAGATCTCTTCTGGGCAATAAACGGAGGAGGAAGTAGCTACGGCGTCGTTTTAGCTTACAAATTAAACCTCGTCGAAGTCCCTCAAACCGTTAACGTTTTCAATATCTCCCGGACACAAGAGCAAGATGCGACGGAGATTGTTTACCGGTGGCAACAAGTCGCACCGGAGCTACCTGACGAACTCTTCATAAGATTATTCATCGACGTAGTAAACGGCACCGTTTCATCTCAAAAGACCGTTAGGGCAACATTCATAGGTATGTTTCTTGGTGACACAACAACTCTTCTGTCGATATTAAACCGGAGATTCCCTGAACTGGGTCTGGTCCGGCCTGATTGTATCGAAACGAGCTGGGTCCAATCTGTGTTTTTCTGGACAAATATCCAAGTTGGTTCATCGGAGAAAGTTCTACTCGATAGGAATCAAACCACAAACTATCTCAAGAGAAAATCAGATTACGTACGTGAACGGATTTCAAAAACCGGTTTAGAATCAATCTTGAAGAAAATGATCGAGCTTGAAATCCCTACAATGGCTTTCAATCCATACGGCGGTGCAATGGCGAGGATTTCGTCAACGGCGACTCCATTCCCATACAGAGCCGGGAATCTCTGGAAGATTCAGTATGCTGCGAATTGGAAAGAAAATAGGTTAACCGACCAGTATATTGAACTGACGAGGGAGTTGTACCAATTCATGACACCTTTTGTTTCCAAGAATCCGAGACAGTCGTTTTATAATTATCGTGATGTTGATTTGGGGACTAACGTACACAATGGGAAAACACGTAGCTATGTTGAAGGTAACCGTTACGGTAAAAAGTATTTCGCAGGTAATTTCGAGAGGTTGGTGAAGATTAAAACTAGAGTTGATAGTGCTAATTTCTTTAGGAATGAACAGAGTATTCCTGTGTTACCATTATACGCATACTTATCCGATTATTGGGTAGATAAATTTGTTGATGTATAATATGTTGCAAGTCTATTTGTTTTTAGTAAATAAAGATTTGATATTATTAGATGATATTCGTGTTTCATCACGGGAATATTCTTTCTTTTTTCTTTTTCTCTTTGTATTTCTTGTTTTGTAGTATATAAGATATATATATACAAATGTTTTTTAGTAATGATATTTGAATTATATATGTCACTATTGTTTTATTATTATAATTTTGCTAATATTTGGTTATTATTAACAATGGCACGTTTTGGTTGTTGTTGTCCAATTTCAAACAAAAAATCTACACCCACTGCACACACCACCGCTCGTTCATTGACACCATACACGTATCTGCTCTCTCAATCTCATGAGAACTACTTATCAATATATGGGACCAAACCACCTAACTCCTTTGTACCTTCCCTCAATTATTGTGTACGTTTGGTTTAAAAGAGAATAATTAAAAATGTATTTCCCTCTAACTGATAGGCAATCCTGAATTCTAGATTTGTGAAATCTAGAAGGGCCCGTTAGTGTCTCTTTTATGATTATAAGATCATCTGCATAGTAATAGAAACGCTCATTGATGTATTTTAATTATTTTTTTAATATCTATATATACATTTTCAGAAACATTTATGAAAAAATTCCTTAAGTTCATACCTATTTACAAGGAATGTCATTGGCATTTATTATCCAAAAATCAAAAATCAAAAAAATTAAATACTAACAATAATTAGTATATATCAAAAATAAATATTCACAATAGATAAGGAAATATTTTGATGGTTCAGTCATTAATTGAGAAACAAATTAAATGGTATATTCTCCATATATTTCGCGACATATTCGAGAAAGTAACATTGCCTAAATCATCATCAAAATTAGAAAAATCTTACCTATCTCACGCAGAGCTTTAATTTTGGTACAATATATATTTTATCTTTCTCCCCGCTATATCCTTTTTCTAATAATCTATATTCATCATTATCATCTACAATGGAGATAATAAAACATAAATGGCTTCATCACAATTCCAAAGGCTTAATGCAGTGTTTTTTATGGGTTAAGCAGGAAAACACGACAACTTACCAGAGAACTCGAGGGCTTCAAGATGATTAACCGATAAGATATGTATGTGCTTCACATTGACAAGAATGGCATCAGGTTAATAAAATTTTCAATTTTTATCCCATTTCTATTTATTTTTGATATGTTAAGATTTTTCAAGTAACGTTCAATTTATTTTTACGTGCATACGTACAACCTAAAGGTGTTTTCCTTTCTTTCTTTTTTTCGCAGGATTGTTGATGGAATCAAGTGCAAAGACGCGATTGTAATGGTTTGATTCTTCCTCTTTGCTACTTTTGATTTTTTTAATCATACTTTGTGAATGATAGATCATGCAACACCCTTTTAAAAGATACCTAGACTATGGAAAATAGGTGCAAGAAGAGAGAATTTATGATCTGATGAGATTGGAAAATACAGAATCGAAAAAATACGCTAGCTTTCATAGTAAAGCTTGACTATATCCTGAGCTCCTGAGCTTTTTGAGTGGAACATGTTTCTGCCTGTACGTTTGCTCTGTTGTTGAGGCTTTACTAATTTGGATACTATGCAAATGTTTCTGTTTTGGCAGGTATCTTTCGGAGTTACTTGCGGAGCGTCATAATCTTATTCCATTCTTGCATGTGCTTCCACACGCATATCGGTTACTAAACCAAGGTGAGCGTTGTTGTTTGTGTTGTTTATAATTTATATTCATTCCTTGCTTCAGAACTATGAAGCTCTCATATAGTTGATGAACACTTAAATTGCTGTTAAGAGATACATATATAATAAGTAATAGCTAGCAGTTAGAGGTAATATAAAAAGTGGGTTATTATTGTCTAATCTTACAACCCACATAGAGACTAACTAGGGAGTTTCCCGCACACTTGTGCGGGGCAAAACTTTTTTAAAACAATTATTGTCTAAACTTTTTTATGATCAAATATAATACTAAGGGAGAGGTATTGGTTTAGGATTTAGAAAGAATTTTAATGACTTTAAAAGTTAGGTAAAATATGTTGTTATTCAATCAAGACTTTTAAAAACTCTTTAAAAATTTGGTGTTATTGGTTGTGGATTTGTAAAAAGTTATCTAAAATCTTGATAAATCTAGTGTTATTGGATTAAGAGTTTTATAACGTCATTAAAAGTTTTATGTTATTCAAGTAAAACAAAAGAATCTTGGATTGTTAATGAATTCAAATTTTATGTTATTGGTTTAGGATTTTATATCATTTCCTTCATAACAAAAGTCATGAAAACTCTTTCATCAAATAGAAAGATTTTACAAGATTAGAAAAAACAAATCATCAAGATTTTAAAAAACTTCCTAAACAATCTCTTAGAATCTTTCATTTTTAACTTTCAATTTTCTATGATTCTAATACAATCAACAAGAACATAAAGTCATTAAAATTCTTTCTAAATCCTAAACCAATACCTCCCCCTAATTCAATTCTTTTATACGCATGTATAGACAGATATATTTTTAAATAATAGTTCAACTAATTTAACAAACCAAAAAGTAAATTAATTATAAGACTAAAAAGAATTCCAACAAAAATGTAAATAGAAAGGAATTAACCAAAAGAGCAGCTATAATTTAATCTTCAATAATAAGGAACGAAAATAATTTTTCTAATATAAACATAAAGTAATATAGTTAGGGGAGTTACCCGCGAGCATTCGTGACCAAATGTAATTAACAAAACTAATTTAAAATATTTGTAGGTTAGCATCGGATAACTTACCATTCATGGACATTATATTGGCGTATGATTTCAATAAAAATAGGTTAAAATTCATACAAAAATCAGTTAAAAAATATTAATATTTTAAAATTATAACTACAATTAGAAATTCAATTCATGAAAACAGTAAAACATAGCATCTCACCATAGATAAACAATCAAAATCACATAATAATAAATCCGATTCATTAGAATCGAATGTTGTGACTGAGCGCCTCTATATTGATAACAATTTTATAAATAGAAATTTTCTCGAAACAAATATTTATAATAGATTATAGTATTTATTTTTCATTTTTCTAAAATGGTAAATGGGATATGAATATTTGATTTCTAATTTTTTTTCTAATTTTTGTTTTTAAAAAAAATATTTTGTGTTTATTTTCAATAGTTTTTTTCTAATTTGTTTTCTTTGATCCTCTTTCTAATTATAATCGTCAGGATCTTCTATCTTATTTAGAGTTTTTGCTCATCTTTTTAGTGATGGAGTATCTAGCCGAAAAACATAGTTTTTTACAGGAGATTTGTAGCAACCTTATGAGATTTTTTTGGGATTATAGAAGATTGTGCCATATCTTCAACTTAAATAGATATTTGTAGTATATCCTTTTTAGTTTTTTAGTTCCTTTTATTGAAGTCAAACTTTCATAATTATCTATAGAAACTTAATATTTTCAAAAATAGAAATTTTTCTCGAAACAAATATTTACAATATATTGTAATATTTATTTTCTATTTTTTAAAAAATTAAAATGGGATATGAATATTTCGGTTTCTTGAGTTAATATGAAATTTGGCAACCAAAGGCATCGATCGTTCTACTATTTTCTGATCTGCTTTCTTCCCAATTGGAAATGTAGATTGTATACATTCGATAAGCCTCCACACATTTGTTAATAGAGACATTTGAAAATTCTCTTGGGATGTAATCATCACTTTCCACTTTGGAAATGTAGAAAAGTATATAAAGCTTGATCGGCTGATAGTTCCATATTTTAGTTTGGTTACGTATTTTAATTATTACTGATTTATTTGAAATATTTTCAAAACATGGGTATGAAGATGATATGCTATACGCTCAACTTAATTATAAGTCAACCGAGTAAATTATTTATGATCGGAAAAGAAAAACGTCAAGTCTAGTTTAGTGGGTAACTATATTTCCAGAGTTTAGCGAGTGTATTTGGTAAAAAGGTAGCTTCGATTGTGTTATCATTCACAGTTTAATAACAATTGTGTACGAAGTTGTATATATAAGAACTGTTAAAAATTGAAATTTAAGTAAGAATGATGTTCAATTAACGACGCTAACCTCTACGTCCACAAGAAGCAGTACTTTTTTTGTGAAGAACTCGCAGATACTCCAAAAATGTAAAACCTTGGCGTGTATACGCCAATTAGTTATTCTGGAAAGAAGATCAGCAATTTTACCGAATCTCATGATTTTCTAAAATTAGGGTTTTTTCTGTTTCTTCTTTGTTATCGAAAACGAAAAGGGGATTCCAGATTAGTAAGAATACAAATAGTCACGATTAAACGTTGCGTCTTAATCGTTTTAGTGTCTCAACTTTTGTATGACTATTAAATATTTTTAATATTTTATTATTATATTTATAACTACAGATTAAAGGTAAAGTTTGTAGTTAATAGATATGATGTAAAATTATATATACACTTTATGATACAGCTAACAATTATATGTTTTCAAACAACATTGTTGAAACCAAATAAAATATAATCATGTGTAAATATTAAATAATATTTTAGACCATCTACAATGTATTTATCTATTATTTTATAATATAGAATAAGTCTAAATTAGAAACTGGTATTCTCTAATGTGAAAGTCTATATATGACTATAAAATAGAGGTAGTGTTAAAGATATTGAAAATCACTTTATTTAAGAGAAGAAATATAATTCAAGTCTAAATATCCAAAACAATTATCCAACTATAAACCATAATTATACAGTCTCAAATACCTCTTTGAAAACAACTTCTGGTATTTCCCATCTCTATCTGTAAATAACACCTTTAAGTCTTTTCTGGTTGTGACTCGAGAGAAGGCAACATAAAGCTGTCCATGTGTGAAAACCGATTTCGGTAGAAACAATCCAACATGTTCTAGCGTCTGACCTTGACTTTTGTTTATAATAATTGCAAACGCCACAGTAATAGGAAACTGTTGTCGCCTCATACAAAAGGGAAACTTTGCATCAGGTAGACTAACATACATCCTAGGGATAAATACTCTATCACCAACCTTTTTTCCTATCACGATTCTTGCTTCGATTACATGATTGGCCATCTGAGTAATACTTAACCTCGTATCGTTACACAAACCTCCCTTAGGATCTATATTCCTTAGCAACATGATAGGTGCTCCTATTTTCAACGTTAAAACATGGCTTGCCAATCTAGAAACTTGTATATTGTTTAGGAATTCATGAGTGTAGATCATATTATCATGAGCACTTGTATCTGACGTTTCAATACCATCAGAGCTAAGATATCGTCTCTCTTCACCTGTAAATCATATACATAAAAGTAAGGTTTTAGTCTCTCCCTATTAGTTGATTTTCATATAATGCTTTCTAATTTTTTTTTTATTTTTTTATTTGCTTTCTAATTGTATAATTGCTTTAAACAATATTTAATACCCAATTAATACAATACATTTAACTCACACATTAAAATAAAATTATAACTGAAAATAAAATAAATTATGCATTAATCATATTCCACCACTCAATTTTATACAAACAATAAATTATTATTGTAACTCCATAATTCTAAATGTAACTTCCATCAATTCTTATCATATAAATAATCATTCTCTCATTCTCTCATATTGGCATTCTTTTAGTTTCTCATTTTCACATTCTCTCATTCTCTTCCACTTCTCTCATTCTCTTCCACAATACCTCAAATCATTTTTCATTTTTTTGTTTTTGATTTAATTTCATATTTTTGTTTTATGGGTTACAAAAAACAAATGAAATATCATTGTAAATTTTTAATGATAATTTTTTATTTTAGAGACTACATGATATATATTTTACATTTTCTTATTTTTAAAGATTCATCTCTATTATCTAATTTGGGTTATCATCTTATAAGTAATCATTCTCTCCTCCTCTCCCACCAATATCAAATGTTATATCTCATATGTGTTGTAAGAGTTTCATTCTATATTTTAATTTAGAAAGTGTTATATGTATTTAATATTGTTTTCAATTGTAATTTTATTTATATAAAAATAAAATATTTCTTTTATATTTCTTACCTTTCTAATCTATTCCTAATTGTTGAATTTCTTTAAACAATATTTAAGACCCAATTAATACAATACATTTAACTCACACATTAAAATAAAATTATAACTGAAAGTAAAATAAATTATGCATTAAACATATTCCACCACTCAATTTTATTCAAACACAATAAATTATTATTGTAACTCCATAATTCTTAGTGTAATTTCCATCAATTCTTATCGTATAAATAAGCATTCTCTCATTCTCTCATATTGGTATTCTTTTAGTTTCTCATTTTCACATTCTCTCATTCTATTCCACTTCTCTCATTCTCTTCCACAATACCTCATATTATTTTTTTGTTTTTTTGTTTGTTTTTGATTTCTTATTTTTGTTGTATGGGTTACAAAAAAACAATTGAAATATCATTGTAAATTTTTAATGCTAAAGTTTAATTTTAGAGACGACATGATATATATTTTACATTTTTCTTATTTTTAAAGATTCATCTCCATGATCTAATTTGGATTATCATCTTATAAGTAATCATTCTCTCCTCCTCTCCCACCAATATCAAATGTTGTTATATCTCACATGTGTTGTAAGAGTTTCATTCTATATTGTAATTTAGAAAGTATTATATATATTTAACATTGTTTTCAATTTTTATTTTATTTATATAAAAATAAAATATTTCTTTATATTTCTTGTCTTTCTAATCTATTCATATTTATTTCTTAAATTTCCATAGTTAAATTTAAATTCACATATGTTTGTTTTAACAGAAAAATCAGGTTTATTTGAGAATTAGATGTTCCTATTTCTTTTAAACGATCAATGTATAATATTTTATACTTTTGAATCAAATTATGGATCCACCAACACTCACTTTTAAATTAAATGGGTTTTAATTTTAGAACCTGGAAAAGTATAAAAGTTTGTTTGTAACTCCCATAATAATATCATACTATCATAGTAGTGTTCTCAATGAATTTAATTTAATATAATAAAACATGTTAAAAATGTATTAGTATGCATTTAATTGCACTTTTGTAACTCTCAAATAGTTATTTTTGATACATCGATTTCTGTATTATCTATTATAAGAAAGAAATATATCTCACTATAACCCTCATAGCCTCATATTTCAAATCTCACATAATTTTATAAATTATACAATATCATTATTTTCCCTTGATTTAACCAATGATATCTTAACTTAATAAAAGTTTCAATTTATTTGAATAGGATATACATGTAATATATGATATATACTTTAATTATCTTTTTCTATATGAAACATTATCATTTCATATAAATCAAAGTCGAGACACAATTAAAGACTTTAAGATAATAACCTAATAAAGTAGTTGCTGTTTTTTTTTTGTTTTTTATGGAAAATGTATTAGTCTAATAATCTATGGTTAGACTCACTTAGTTATATATGTATGAGACATTGCAAACTTACTATTTATTATTTTGATTTTTTCTTAATTGAAACATTTTAAATCTATTTAAACTATCACCATAAATAAATAAAAAATATGCATAATTTACACCACAAAATAAATTTTATGAAAATATATATCACAATGATTTTGAAATATGACTACAACTACAAAAATATATGGCATATAAGATACAATATGACTTAATTGCACTAAATATATTATCATCAAAAAAAAATTTGATTTCTTTGTTTTATTTAATTTCATATTACGTAGTCTTTAAATTTTGATGTACACCAAAAAAAAAAAATATTAATAATATATTAATTTATATTATTTTTTCAAAATAGAATAGCGATTACGTAAGAACTCACGCGTAGAGTGAGCTAATACCTAGTAAAAAAATAAACATGGAATTTTAGATATATATTTAATATTAGTATTCTTTTAATTATTACTTCAATATTCATATTCTATATCCTATTTAATTTGCATATCTGGTAGCTTACTAAGCATAAATTGATTTATCTTATCATCATCATCATTTCTTGGACTTAGAATAGCTCTTTCCCTAAAGAACGTTGGATCAGTTCTGCTTGCAAAATTTTCAGCGTAGATTTCTTTAATTATTGCTTGAATAGGATTTCCACTTGTATTAATTAATAAATCATCCGGAATTTCTATCTCCATATCTCCACTATTTATTTCATTGATTTTGCCATCCCCGATATCAAGAAGCCACTTTGTAAAAGTGGCGAGAGCACCCGCATCCATACTATTACGTGCCTTGCGAAGTCTCAAATTTTCGGTAAGTTTAAGAACCTTACAACTATTCCAAAGAACAAATGAGTTGATAGATGCTAAAACTGTCGCTACTTTTCCTCCTTCTGTAATAAAATGTAGAATCTGTCTAAAATCACCTCCTAACACAACAACTTTACCTCCAAAAATCTGGTCACACCTCATGATATCTTGCAAACTCCTATCCAAAGTTTCGTAACAAAACTTGTTCATCACTGGAGCCTCGTCCCATATTATGAGCTTTGCTTCTCTAATTAAGTCAGCAAGATCAGATTCGACATCGATCTTACACACATAATATTCATTAAAATTGATTGAAATACCAAATCTTGGATGAGTTGTTCTACTACCTTCCAAAAGCAAAGCATTTATACCACTTGAAGCAACATTCAGAATAATATTACCTTTAGACCTTAAATCAGCACCAAGAATAATCCACAAGAAAGTTTTCCCAGTACCACCAAATCCATGAACAGTAAACATACCACCTTTGTCGTGATTCACAGAGTGATTGATTTCTTCATAAACACGTCTTTGCTCCTCAGTTAGCACATGTAACAACTCATTGTACAATTCCTGTTGTTTATGAGGCTTATATATTCTCTCATATGCGATAAGCGTATTTACACATGTGTTCATCATACTATTATCTGGTTTAGGCATTTTCTCAAAGACCGTAAGAGACGTTCCACTCGATCGCAACATTAGTTCTATTTCAGTTAAACATATATTTTCCATCTAAGCCCGCGTCAACATTAGACCTACAACAGTAAAGTTAAACACTTATTTATAATTTTGTTTTGCGAAAAAAATAAATTAGATTCAATTAACAAAATAACAATTTGACTTGTGTGGGCAAAAACTTTTTTAAAAACAATTATTGTCAAAACTTTTTTGTGGTCAAATATATCACTAATTCAATTCTTTTATAAATTTGTGTGGGAAAATATATTTTTAAATAATAGTTCAACTAATTTAACAAACCAAAAAGTAAATTAATTATGAGGCTAAAAGGATTCCAACAAAAATGTAAATGGAAAAGAATTAACTAAACGAGAAGCTATAATTTAATCTTCAACAATAGTATTTATTTTCCATTTTTTAATAATTTAAAATGGAATATGATTATTTTCTTTATGAGATTTTCTAATTTTCGTTTAAAAAATAATAATTTATTTTTTAAAAAAAATTATTTTTAAAAGTGAAAGAAAAATAATTTGTTAAAATTACTCGTTTATATTTTCAATATATATACATTTTAATTGTCAGGACCTTTTGTCTTATTTAGAATCTTTGTTCCTCCTTTTGGTGATAGAGTATCCAGCCGGAATAACATGGTGTTTCCGGAGATTTACAGCAACCTTATGAGATTTTGTCGAGATCACAAAAGATTGTGTCATATCTTCAAATTAAATGGATATTTGTAATATATCCTCTCGAGATTTTCAGTTCCTTCTATCCAAATCAAACCGTCATAATTATCTATAGAAATTTACAAAAGATTTTAGTATTTATTTTCCATTTAAAAAAAATAAATGGGATATGAATATTTGATTTCCGTTTTTTTTCTAATTTTCGTTTTTAAAATAAAAATAATTTTAAAAGTGAAACAAAAGGTCTGTAGAAATTTAGTAATTTTAAAAACAAATATATTATCAAAGAAATATTTGCAATATATTCTAGTATTTATTTTCTATTACTTTTAAATTTTAAATGAGATATAAAATTTAGATTTCTGATTTTTTTACTAAACAAAATGAGAAATTTACAATTTATTATATATTATTTATCCATCTAAAGCAATTTAAAATAAACAATAATTGTAAATTGTTATAAAAAACTCTTCCTAATCTTCCTTAATCTTTTTCTTTCTTGAAAAACTTCTGAAATATAAAGTCCCAAATCCAATTAATATTCTTTCTTTATAATATTTCTTCTTATTCTTTATGTTGCTTTCCTTTATAATCGACTTATGCCTCTGATTAGTATTGTGTCTAATTTGTATTAATTTGTCGTTCATGTTTATTTTGTGAATCGGTTATAACATTAGATAATATGCTACTGCAACTGTGAATAAGACATAATATATACATCAATTAATGATTAATTTATCCTCGTATGGATAGTTCTTCATTATATAAGCACTGAAGTGTTGTAAACTAGAGAATCAAAAGTTGTAATTCTCTTATTATTCTTGATAGAGTAACCTCGAGGTTACATATATATAGTAAATACAAAGCCCAAAAACTAAGCCGACTAAGCACTAAGGAGATGGCCAATGGGCCTTATTGCCTTGGACGTACATGGGCCCTGTACGGGCCGGTTATAGAAGATCCACTCCAAGTGTTTTAAAACACTTCCCCTTGGATGATATAACCGTACCGATGCTAAGGGATCGATGCAATACGCTTGGGGATGCTGCCTCATTAAAACCTTACCAGGAAAACCCAATGGGACAAAACCACGGGGAAGGAAAAAGAGTACAGCACGCATTGCTCCCCCTATTCTAAGCATCCCTAAAGTCCTTAAGCCTCCACATTCCAATCTGGTGCATGAGCTTCTTGAATGTAGTAGTCGACAATGCTTTGGTGAAGAGATCGGCTGAGTTGTCGCATGATTGCACTTGTACCACTTGAACTTCTCCGGTCTTTTGTAGTTTATGTGTGAAGAAGAACTTGGGTAGGATGTGCTTCGTCCGATCTCCCTTGATGTATCCTTCCTTGAGCTGTGCGATGCAGGCCGTATTGTCCTCATGGATTACGGTTGGCTCTTTGTCTTTGACCATACCGCAATTCGCTCTAATATGTTGTGTCATTGACCTCAACCATACACACCCTCGTCCGGCTTCATGAATTGCTAGGATTTCCGCATGGTTAGACGAAGTGGCCACAATACTTTGCTTCATAGATCGCCACGAGATCGCCGTACCATCGTATGTAAATACATAGCCGGTTTGAGACCTAGAGTTGTGTGGATCCGATAAGTAACCTGCATCAGCAAAACCAACTAAACCTTCTTTGTTATAGTTAGTATAAAATAAACCAAAGTCTGTCGTTCCTTGTAGGTAACGCAGAACATGTTTAACACTGTTCCAATGCCTTTTAGTCGGACAAGAACTAAATCTTGCTAGGAAGTTCACGGCAAAACATATGTCCGATCTAGTGTGGCTAGCCAAGAACATTAACGCTCCTATAGCACTGAGGTATGGCACTTAAGGACCGAGAACATCTTCATCGGCCTTCTTTGGACCAAATGGATCTTTATCCGAATCAAGACTCCTTACAACCATTGGGCTGGTCAATGGGTGAGCTTGGTCCATATTAAACCTCTTGAGTACCTTTTCTGTATATGTCATTTGATGCAAAAGGATTCCATTATCAATGTACTCAAGCTGTAATCCCAAACAGAACTTAGTCTTACCTAGGTCTTTCATTTCAAATTCTTCCTTGAGATATTATAATGTTTGGGTTATTTCACCAGAGGTCCCAAGGATGTTTAAATCATCCACATACACTGCTATTATTACAAACCCTTTGTTTGCAAACTTCTTTATAAATATACATGGACTGATTGGGTCATTCCTACAGCCTTCTTTAGCTAAGTACCCACTTAATCGATTATACCACACTCGACCACTTTGTTTCAGTCCATAAAGGGATTTGTTCAGCCTTATGCAGTAATGTTCTAGAGAACCACTCTTATCTTTGAGCTCAAAACCCTCTGGTAATCTCATATAAATTTCATTATCCAGTGGACATATAAGTATGCGGTTACAACATCCATTAACCGCAAATCCAGTTTTTCTCTTATAGCCAGACTTATTAAGTACCTAAATGTTGTTGCATCCATCACAGGGGAGTATGTCTCCTCATAGTCTATTCCTGGTCTTTGAGAGAATCCTTGTGCTACAAGTCGTGCCTTATATCTCACGATTTCATTTTTCTCATTTCTCTTCCTTACAAAGACCCACTTATGTCCAACTGGTTTTATTGTAGGTGTTGTCCTTAAGATTGGACCAAACACACTTCTCTTCTTTAAAGAGTTTAACTCCACGTCAATGGCTTCTTTCCATTTTAGCCAATCTTTACTTTGAGTGCACTCTAATATAGACGTGGGTTCATGATCCTCATTTATCTCAAGTGCTACCTTATATGCAAATACTTCATCAATGTCGACATCCTTACGGTTCCATTGTATTCCAGACATGATATAATTGATTGAGATCTCATTATTATCAACACCTTCAGGACCTTGAGGTTCAGCGTCCCAAACCTCACTTGGTACCTTAGGATTTGCCGCGGCCATGTCTGCATTTTCCTTAACCTCGGTTTGATTTGCACCTTTCTTAGATTTCCGAGGGTTCTTATCTTTGGAACCTAATGATCTACCTCATTTTAAACGTGGCTTAGACTCTGTAGCAACTTGATTGTGTTCCTTTTGAACATCAATACGTACTGGTGCATTACAAGCTGGTATGTACGATTTTGTTACTCTCTTTGGGTCAGCAAAGGAATCTGGCAACTAATTAGCTAGCTTCTGTAAATGAATAATCTTTTGAACCTCTGCATCACATGCTAGAGTTCGAGGATCTTGCCAATTTAAGGATGTTTGATTCCATGTTAATTCTTTAACCAGCTTGCTTGTCTCTCCACCCAACATAGGAAATTCGGATTATGTAAATTGACAGTCCGCGTATCTGGCCTTAAATAAATCTCCTGTAGTTGGCTCAAGATTCTTAATAATGGTGGGAGACTCATATCCAACATATATTCCCATCCTCCTTTGAGGTCCCATCTTAGTTCTCTGTGGTGGAGCAATTGGTACATAAACGGCACACCCGAATGTTTTAAGATGGGATATGTCTGGCTCATGACCCGTTAATAGTTGGGATGGTGAATACTTATGTTCACTAGATGGCCTGATGCGTATAAGTTCTGCTGCATGTAAGACTGCGTGTCCCCAAGCCGACACAGGAAGCTTCGACCTCATTAGCAATGGTCGAGCAATTAGTTGTATTCGTTTAATGAAGGATTCAGCTAATCCGTTTTGTGTATGGACATGTGCCACAGGATGTTCCACACTCACCCCCATGGACATACAGTAATCATTAAACGCTTGGGATGTAAATTCACCATCATTGTCTAGACGTATAGTCTTAAGTGGAAAATCTGGAAAATGTGCTCTTAGTCTTATAATTTGAGCCAACAGCCTAGCAAATGCTAGGTTCCTTGTGGATAACAAACAAACGTGTGACCATCTAGTTGATGCATCGATCATAACCATAAAATATCTAAACGTCCCACAAGGTGGGTGTATTGGTCCACATATATCACCTTGTATCCTTTCCAGAAAATTTAAAGTCTCTTTATTGACTTTTACTGGTGATGGTCGTATGATAAGTTTTCCTTGTGCACATGCTACACACGTGAGATTTTTAGGGATAACTTTTCTCTCTTTAAGACTGTGCCCATTCGAATTTTAATCAATTTACGCATCATGTTCGAACCCGGATGGCCAAGCCGGTCATGCCATAGAGTGAACTGTTCATTGAACATTTTATTCTTTGCCAAGTTAGCTTCTATCATGTTAATCTTAGCATGGTATAAACCAGTGGCTAGTGCAGATATAGTCTCTAGGACCTTCTTATGTCCATTCACGATTTCAGTAATGTATAGAAATTCTTTGCTTCATTCACAACTAATGATGATTCACTAGCATACGCGGACTGTCATTACTGAAATCGTCCAAGGCAATAAGGCATGTTTGCATTAGTTGTGTACTTGCATGTTTTAGGGTTCAATAGTTTTAGGATCCAAGTTCGATTATATGGTCCCATAAGTTTTCGATTTTACCTTAACACCAAAAAGGGGTCTGACCGGTTTTGATCTGGGAGTAAAGACCTCAGATATTCCTTGATCACGAACCACGAACCTCGAACAAAACTGCAAGGTGCTTTCCCACGAACAGATCTCGGACCGCTCCTTGTACCGCTCACGTCCCAGAACCGCGAACCACACACGTACCGGATCACGAACCTCGAACTGGTTTCGGATGGAACTTGAACACGAGCACAGGTTTGCTTGTGAACACTAATAGATCTTCGAAACAGGAACTGGTTTCGAACAAAGGGGAGGAATGACGACGGTTTAGGATTTTGATGGAAGAAGAAAGATGAACGGCGGCGGTAAGGGTTTAGGGTTTTTACTCAGCTGGATCTCTAGGGCAATCATACTGATAACGTGTTGTTAACTAGAGAATCGAAAGTTGTGATTCTCTTATTATTCTTGATAGAGTAAACTCGAGGTTACATATATATAATAAATACAAAACCCAAAAACTAAGCCGACTAAGCACTAAGGAAATGGCCAACGGGCCTTATTGCCTTGGACATATATAAACTCTGTACAAGCTGTGTATAGGCCGGTTATGCAAGATCCACTCTAAGTATTTTACAACATGAAACAACTAAGCCAACATATCCATGCTTCGGTTGATTTAATTCAATTTCTTTGGTCACTATTGCTTAAATATATGCTGATCTGATTTCATTATAATAAATTAATTTTTCCTAAGTACATGAACGTGTATTTCATTACATAATGTTTGATTTCTGATCGACACATGTTTATATACTGATTTATTAGTTTGCCGAGGTAAGACTCATGCTTATAGCTGGTATAATATCTCGTTGGTTTACGTATGTATACAGTTATATTATATATGAGTGTGAATTATAAGAATACATAAACGGTGATTCAAGCTGTACCACTTATTGCTTATATAGTTTATTATTCCTTTGTTATTACCGAGATAACTTATACTCGTTTATTTGACTAATTATTTGTATATATATATATGCAGTTGAGGCTGGTTTTAGTCGGTGAATCTCTTTGAATGCCGTAGCCGACCTCTTAGCTGATGAGTCGAACTAAAGTTTTGCTGTTGCAACATGAGTAGAAGGACAAAGCAATATTCATTGCCAATAATGTCTCCGTCTTGGATTTCTAATAACGTCTTCATCGAGATAAGTATTATTTTTTATATTTTATAGATTAGCATTTAAAGATCAACTCTTCCTAATCTTTCTATCAATTTAAGAGGAAAAAGAAATATTAGTCACAAATATTTATGAAGAAATATTAGTCATAAAAATATTTAATCTATTTGTAAATAGAAAGAAATAAAAGTTTTTAGAAAATTACCATAATTTTTTATGAATAGAATCCACCATAGTTTTTATGCAACTATAATCATTACAAAAAATATTAGTAACAATATTATTTTAAAAACTTAAGGATTCGGGTTAGCAAAAATTAATACCTGAATTTCATTATATTCAATTTTGTAGATCCACAATTATGATCAATGAACATCCATGTATTCTACTGAAACAAAAAAATTATGTAATATGTTACATATAATTAGAATTATAATTTAAATCTATTTGTAAACAGAAAGAAATCCAAGTTTTTAGAAAATTACCATAAATTTGTTATGAACAGAATCCACCATAATTTTTCTGCAACTATAATCATTACAAAAAGAAACATTAGCAAAAATACTATTTTAAAAAATTAAGGATTCATATCCATGAATTCAACTGAAACAAAAAAAATATGTATTAGGTTACATATAAAAGTTTATTTCAAAATACTAAACTACAAAACAAAATATAGAAAACCATAAAAATTTGAATCCGATGAATCATATAAAATTGTCAAAAGTTGTCTTTGCTCATTTTCTTGTAGAATAAAAAGTTATCGAATAAAAATATGATCATGTTTAACCAAGATAATAAAATTGAATAACAATCACCACTAAAAAAAATCAAATAAACACAATTATTAATAATACTTTACCGATTTGATTTTTTTGCTTGCTTCATCAACTTATTCGTCCAATCTTGTTTTTGATATACAAAAAAACATCCATGGTCCATGGCAGGTACACCTAAAACACAATCAAATAGTACAAAATGAGTAAAACTTTTGATTTGATTCAACAAAAAAAAAATAAAAACTATGGCAGCATAAAAATTAATCATGCAAAGCACCAAAGCATATGGATAGTACATCTACATAAAAAAAAATCAAAATCATACAATAGTAAAGTTGATTCATTAGAACCAAAATAATACAAAAAAAAAATATACTCTCAAAACTATATGTTTAGCTTAATGAATCCGACTTCTATTGTTTTGGCTGAGCCTCTATTTATATATAGGTTAGAAGGAAAATCGTCATAATTATCTTTACAATTTTAATATTTTTTAAAATAGATTTTTTCTTTAAATGAATATTCGTAATATATTCTAATATTTATCTTCCATTTTTTAAAGAGAGATATTGCGTAAATATATTAGATTTCCAATTTTGTAAAACAAATTTCGTTTTTTTTTTAATTTTTTTTTTTAATTTTTTTTTAAAAAACTTAGAAAATGGTAAAAAGATCCAGATTTGAATCTCATTAATGGCAAATTAGTAATCTTAAGTCTGAGGATGAATGTGGTGCGTTTCATCAACCTAAATAGGTGAGAAAAGGAGGTCAATTTTTCTGAAATCGGCGGTGAGCTCTTTTAACTATTCCTTTAATATATAAAAAGTCGGTTATTATTGTCTAATCTTACAACCCACGTAGAGAGTAATGTTAGAGTACTAGAACACGAAATTACTAATTTTGTATTCTTATAGTGACTGATGTCATTCTATTTAACTATAGGGTAAGAGCAAAAAAACTTTTCTTTGCCAACTCAATTAACTATGTTGTCTCTCCATTCATTGGTATCCTGCTGATTACATTTTTTCACTAATTCTAACTTGTGCGTCTTACTCTTGGAAATTGACAGATTTGGAACAGAAATTTTGTGGTGCACCGCATTTGGAGAATGCCACAGTTTTTAGTCAGAGTGAGCTTGACCACCATAGCCCGCTGGCTTTTTGAGGGATATTTCAAAATGAAGAGCTCACCTGAACGGATGGGGCGTCACAGTTTCCGTCATAAGCTAACAATTAACATAACTCTTTTTGTCTAATACAAATATACAATACTACTGCGATACATTATTTATTTTATTTACTTTAGTTACGCTGATGTAATTATATTGGTTTCATAATTATGGTGAAAGTTTTCTTTGTCTTTCAGACTTTACTAATTATATACTAAAGTGTTAGAAATACTATTAGCTAAAAATAAAAATAAAAAACAGTGTATTTAATATAGGGTATATAACATATATACACATAAAATATTTAAAAAGTGTACGTCAAATATATAGTTAATTTACTAAACAAATTACATTATTCTTTTTTTAAAAATAGCTCCGCAGTGTACTGTGGATGAAAATCTAGTTATTATACATTTAAATAATAAATTTGGAAGAAAAATATTAACTTATTATGAACTGGCACATGTCCAGAGTAGGTCTGAGCATTCGGATACCCGTTCGGATCCAGGTTCGGGTGTTCGGGTTTTCGGGTTTGGAGTTATAAAACCCGTTCGGATATTTTCTATTATCGGGTCAGGTTCGGATCGGTTAACATCGGGTTCGGTTAATTTCGGGTAACACCCGAATCTAATATAAAGATTGGATAACCAATGGTGTTTGGTTAATTTAAACCGAATTGCATAGAAAACCCATAATAAACCCGATGTACCTGTGAACATTTGCACTTTCAAAACACAAAATTACAGACATAAAAACATAGAGAAGAAAGAGTAAAAGAGATATAAATTTGAATCCAATAAAGAGTTTCATGACATTAATCCAATAAACGTAGAAAGAGTAGTAGAATAGAAGGACAGAACATCAAAGAGAAGAAAGACATAAAACTAAAAAGTAAAACCGAATATCGATTGACCAAAACCAAATCAAAAAGGTTGCCCTTGTCAACATCAAAAAGGTTGAATTCCATCTAGTTTTCACATCTAGAGGCAAACTACCTCTTGTCATCCTACCAGTATCAACCCTAAGTTCAAATGCCTTTTGTCTATTAGTCCCTGACCTAACATAAGAGATCCCATTACGAACTGCAATCACACTATCGGCATAATCAGACATTCCATCCTTCACTATCAAGTTAATGATGTGACCAGCGCATCTAACATGCATAAAATCTCCATTCATCACCAAAGATTCATTTGATACCAAGGAGAAACTAGACTGAAAACTATCCAGTACTTTACTATTAGTTGATGCATTATCCACAGTAATACATAATACTCTTTCTATTCCCCAATCAGCAAGGCATTCAAGAAGCCTGTTGGACATGGTTTTACCTTTGTTGAATCCTATAATTAGCTTCTTTAGCCGCCAAAATTTATCAATGTAACGTGCTGTTATTACCATATAACTTGCACCTGCCCATTTTAAATAAGATAATGATCAGATTACATAACAAGAAAATAAGCTAATTATTAGATTAAAGTAAAGAACATCACCTGTAATATGACAAACCCAAATATCGGTTGTGAGTGAAACTCTTTGCTTGCTAGTCAAAAACCATTGTCTAATAGCAGCTTTCCTCTCAACATACATCTTCACAATGTCTCTTGATGTTGTTCTTCTTGACTGTGGCTTGTACAAGTTTACCTGAAAAACATGTATATTAGCAAATTTGTTGAATATAAAAACTAAACGTGTATATTAGATAATAAGAACTAACCTTGTTGCAAAAGTGTCTAAATGCCATACTCTCTACAAACGCCAATGGTAACTCCCCTACCACAAGCATTGCATTTACTGCTTCTCTAAAAATATGCTCCGACACTTTTGCATTTTGAAGAGTTCCATCTTTACTAATCACTTTCTGATTCTGAGTTTGATCTTGACCCTCTTTCCATGCCTTGTATTCTTTACATATCTTAAGATGATTCTTTAAGGTTGTAGTCCTTGACTTTGTTGGACATGCTAAGCTCTTCTTACAGTAGTTGCAAACATATTTGTCACGGTTATCCAATAGCCTTGTGAAATGAGCCCACACACCAGACCTTGTGGGGAGTATCCTCTGCCTCTTAGCATTATGTTGCTGAGTATCTGCTTCATCAGTAGCTCCATCACCATCAGCAGCTCCATCACCATCCGCAGCTCCACTCACTGGTTTTATTTCCTTTTGCCTCTGCGGTTAGAATCTGGTGTTAGAAATTCTTCTTCTTCTAAGTCATCATTCTCATGTTCATCTCTGTCTCGATTATCATGGGTTGGAGATGATGAATCCATCTGCGAATAATAAGACAAATGATCATAGTCAGTTTCAGTTACTACAACTAATAAAAACTAACTACTTACATAGCTACTAGCAATGCTTAATTACTAATGTTTCAATTTCAGATGCAAACGAGTATGAATATCAACCCAACAATCATGATTCATCACTTACATATCTACTAGCAGCTTTCAGAAGATCAGTCAGACATAAAACCAAACTAAAACGATTACTGGTTTGACAAAAGACAAGTATACATGTACTGGTTTGACAAAAAAAAATAATTATCAATGAATCTAAAATGATTCCTATTGAGAACGTGACATAATTAGAGAGAAAAAACATCTAGGAGAACTTAGTTCTTTCTCGTCACAATACATTGACCACTATTGAGAAAAATAGTGTACTTAACCTTAAATTTGAGTTAATATATACTACTCTCTCCGTTTCAAAATATATGATGTTTTAACTAAAGCACGCAGGTTAAGAAGTCTTTACTTTTAACAAGTTCAACCAATCAGAAACAATACTGCATAATATAAAATACTAAACTAATCTAAAAGTTGCATACAAAGTTGAAAACATCCTATATTATAAAACAAAAAAACTTCTCTAAACATCTTATATTTTAAAACGGAAGGAGTATGTGTCTAAAGATCATTGAAAGCTAAACAATAAAATATAGAGGTCACACTAGCTAGATATTATGTCATTTGCGTTTTATACAGTCAAATATAATATGTTCATTGTCACAAGAAGCCATTACGTAAACCTATCTCATATAATTAAGCAAGTAAACAGTAAACTCAGTTTACAAGCCTCCTATTGGAATAAACTGAATAATAAAACCAAACCAACATTGAAGCGATATCATCAAACTATAATTTAAAAAAAAATTGAAAACACATGCGATTAGATGAAACTCACCAATTAAAACCATAGTCATCTTGTTGACAAAAAAAACGAAAAAATAACAATCGAACATTACAGATTATGATTGAACAAGAAGAAGAAGAGCATAGACTAACTCCAACAACAAAAAAAAACAAAACAAAACATTACAGATTACAAACAAAAAAACGATTGAATAAGAGGATAAAAACAATCGAAAATGCAGCAAACTTTGCTGACCAAATTAACATTCAGAAAATCTTTGTGTGAAGACATAATTACAGATTATGATTGAACAAGAAGAAGAAGAAAAGTACCTGTGATTTCCTCCGAGAATTCTCAGACGGCGGAGAAGATGATATTGGAGATTTAGGGTTTCCAGTTTGAAGAATTGGGTCTTATATCGATTGAATGGTTTTTGGAAAAGGGAAGTTGAATCAACTATGGTGTGAGTGAATCAAAATCAAATCAGCAAAGGAAAGGAAGAAAAGGGATTAGGGATTTGTAATATTCTATCGCTAATGTGTATATATGTTCGGGTGTATTCAGTTTAATATCGGATATCGGATATTACCCGATCGGGTACGGGTATCCGATGTAATAGAAGATAAAAACCGATCGGATATTATCACTAACCCGTACCCGTACCGAACCGTCTACTTCGGGTCGAATTCGGGTTCGTAATTCGGGTATGGGTAATATGCCCAGGCCTAGTCCAGAGAATCAATTCTCATGGTTCTGAAAGGAGAAACGTTTTTCAAATTTTGTCTTTGTTATTATTTTTAAAATTTTAATTAACAGAACTCCTAGGAGAAACTACCATTAAACATGTTCTAAGTATTTATTTTCCTCTTTATTAATAAATTACATATTTTTTTTTTTACAAATGAAGGACCATATATAAATTTTAACAATAAGTATTGGCAAAAAAAAAAAAAAATGTCAACAATAAGTTCATTTAGAGGGATTCACAACTTCATCTTCGTTGTATGTGATGAAGAACGTAAGCGTTAGATCAGCTTCATGGCATAATTGTTGGATATGGGCTTCGCCCCTATATGTCATTCGGCCCAACAGACCTGCTAAACATATTAAGTCAAAATTTCGGCCCAACAAGCTAAATGGGCTGATCTCGGAGGACAATCTTGGGAATTCGCGCTGAAACTCTAGAGTGCCCTAACTCTACACTTACCTATAAGTAACTCAAGACATTTATTGGGAACCTCATTCTAACTTCCGGACATTACCCAGAGAGCAAGACTTTGCATTAAAAACATAGTTTATTGCCTTTTGTGTAATTCGTTTCCACCTTTGAGATATTCATTTTTCTGGTCTCTCACTCTTTGTAATTGACGATCTCATTTCGTTAATAAAGGACTTGTTCCATTTTTTCCCCGCAAAATCTTATTTATTAGTATTGTGCTAATTCCAGTACAAATAATAATCCCTTGCCATTCAGGTCTTAAGTGGCCGATTTCTTCAATCACAAGTAAACACAATCAAGTGATATCGAACGTGATTATCTTCCTTGCACCCTCGTTCATGTTATCGTTTGTATACGGAAAAAGAATACCAATAAAGAGACGAAACTCAAAATTTTTTTTGTTTTAACAGTTACGAAAACAGAAAAAAAAAAACCCCCTAACCTATAGGTACAAGATCAAGGTTCTCATATTATGATAGATCCGTAACCGTAAGCAGCCAAGAAACGAACAAAACTTTTTGTATGTACCTATATAGCTCTGCTGCCATGATAAAATTACGGGAGTAAGAACACAAAGGTTTTTAGAAAGAATTATTATTAGACTTTGGGAAGAATAATGTTACAATATGCATTCTCTTATATTGAGATATAATTTCCTAATCTAAACTATATATAGATATAAATAATACTAGTGATTCTTCTTGTCTTCATGATTTCGATAATATCGGTTAGCCTTCTCAACCGTTTGTTCTTAATATCGGTCGATCTCATCTCCCAACACAAAAAGTTATGCTTTGTGTTGAATTATTGGTACATATAAGAATATATATATACACAGTAGAACTTCTATAAATTAATACTCTTTAAATTAATACTTGCTATAAATTAATAATTTTTTTTTGTTCCAAGTTAGACTAGTGTAAAAAATAACATAATTCGATAAAATAATAAGATAATAATTTTTTTAAAAATCCTATGTAAAAATATAGTCCCAACAATATCATAAATTAATAATGATATAAACTAAATATATATTTATATATATCTAAGAAAATTTAGTGAAATAAGACTCTATTGTTGTTTGTCTATTCTTGAATTTGCATTTTAGTTAGAGCTTATCTCTAATTTTCTTTCATTGTATTAAAAACTTTTAATGTTGTCTTCTCAAATCGCATCAAAAAATAGAGGAGAGTCATAGTTGCGGTAATTGTTTTTTACATGTAATTGGTTCCAAATGCACTGCAATATGTTATTCGACTTCATCATTACCATGAAAGATAATACCAATAATGTCTTCGAAACTCTAAACTTCTGACATTTATCATTTTCACCTAGATAATTAAGTAAACTATTAACATCAATCCTATTACGATAACCAAGATTATAAATTAAGAAAATTCTATAAAATTGTGAATCATAACAAAATATCTTATTTTGTAATATAAAAATTTCAAAATTATGAAAATAAAAAAAATCTTTTTATAAGTTAATATTTTATTAATTTATCGATAAATTAATAAGATAAATTAAAAAATTTATAAATTAATAAAATTTCATGGTCCCGACCTTATAGATGTTTTACTGTATATGCATTTGCGGAAAAGTGAAAATCAGTTTTGTAGAAAATTGCTGAAGTTATTACGACACAAGGACGCATGCATGGTATCATCGTGTTTACGTGCACCATTCTATTATAAATTTGTGTCGCCGTCACAGAAAAATATTAGATTAGCCGACTAGACGAACTGATCCTTTAATTCTTCCGTTTATAGAATTACTTCAATAAAAATTTTATAACTTGTGAGAGATTTGCACTTCTCCTCCTACAATTGCGTTCGTCAACTTCTTTGCTTTCGTACGGTAAAACAACACTTCGTTGAAACAAAATGCACTTGCAAGCACTTTTAAGCCGGAATTGAATCTTAATTTCTAAACATTTGTTTCGTGTTTGTACAAGGGACTCATGGACATCTTATTTATGCTTCTCTTTCATTTATACGGGTTCTCACATACTTTACGTATACGACCTCTCTATCTCTCATTTGATCAACAAAGCCTACGGATTTTATCTTTCTGTAGTTAAAGAGAAAAAAACATTAGTACAAGTTTATTCAGAATTTGAATTAACTGATCAGGTCATTATCTGTCCTGAGTTTTACATAGTTAGAAAATCTCAGCTCGAATTCTATGTCACAGTTAATTAAGATTAAATTATTTTCAGTGTAAGAATTAAAAATATATTCACTTCAAAATATATCATATAGTATACACAAGTCTTGAACTTTACAAAACAGTTGCATATTCAAATAATTAATATGAGACATTACGTTGCATAACTATCTCATTACAATATGTCAATATTCATCTAATAGATCTAGCAAGCGCTAAACCTTCACATCAAGTCAACTACTACTACATAAAACATACTTGGCATTTGATCTGTAATTTGGTTTAATAAAAGAAAAAGGTAAATTATAGTGTATAAATCCCGTTAATAATATATGTTATTACAGGATACACATGTGATTTTAATTGTATACATAATTTTTTTTTTCCAACCAAACATTAAATTAAAAGAGAACTCCAAGGTTAATTGACTAAACTGAAAGAAAAGAGTTTCAAAAGAAGTTTCAGAAACAAAAGATTTTGAAGAACGTGCAAGACAATTTGTCCTCACGTTTGACGTCCTCGGAATCTGGATCAGAGTGAAGGAGAGAATGGATAGTCTGAGAGCGTGAAAATCTTCCAACATAATTAGGATTTAACCTGCAATATACCGCAGATCAATATACCGCAAATCAATTTTTGTTTTAAGAATATCATAACTAAATCAGTTCGAGTTGACATGTTTTATATCAGTGTTTTAAAAATAGTAAAACAAGTTCAAAATTTACTATATTAATTAAACAGTTCAACTAAAAAACCGAATTAAACCATATACAAACTCAAAATTTAGATGCTTATTAAGTGAACTTTCATGCTCATTTGGATTTGGATTCATTTTGATATTATTTATAATATGAATCTGAATCATTCTTCAAATATTTTAGCCAATGTGGGATGTTGAATACAAACTTTTATAATAATTGAGTAATATATATTTTAAGACACGAATCACAATATATGGAGAAAAGTTAAGTTTCTTAATAATTTTATGCATTATATGATGATTCAAAACAATTAGAAAATAAAATCAAACAAAGTTTCTAGTAACATTATACAGACATTCTTAATTTTATGATTAATGTTAAATCCATCTTTTAATTTTGTTTAGTTATATGGATAGTAGAGATAAATAATTGGAAAGTTATTTGGATATAAATATAAGTAATGTCATATAATGTAATTTTTTGAAAATAAAAAAATAATTTAAAATTTGTACTGACAAAAAAATACTAATGTAGTTGTTCTTCAAATTTTAAATATAAATTCTGGAATATATTGCACTACATCAGAATCTTTGGGACAACTTTTCCTATATACAGTCAAATATTTTGGCGTCATGCCATGATCTTCTCTATAGTTATAAATAACCCAAAATCCTCGACGACATTCATAAACTCAAATCATTTGTTTTTTTCTTTACTTCGACGTTCAGTCTCTAAAAATGAAATATTGAAGAACGACATTAGTTCTTTTACTATTCTTCGTCGTCTTCTTATCGGAATCAAGCTCATCATTAGCAAATCCGGAGACGTTCACACAATGCCTAACCTCAAACTCTGACCCCAAACATCCCATCTCTCCCGCTGTGTTCTTCGCCGGAAACGGCTCCAACTCCTCCGTACTTGAAGCCACCATTCGTAACCTTCGGTTCAACACCTCCAACACTCCAAAACCCTTCCTCATAATCGCTGCAACACATGAAACCCACGTGCAAGCCGCGGTTACTTGTGGCAAACTTCACAACCTTCAGATGAAGATCAGAAGTGGAGGCCACGACTACGATGGCTTGTCATACGTTACGTACTCTGGCAAACCGTTCTTCGTCCTCTACATGTTCAATCTCCGTTCAGTTGATGTTGACACGGCGAGTAAAACCGCTTGGGTCCAAACCGGTGCCATTCTTGGAGAAATTTATTACTATATATGGGAGAAGAGCAAAACCCTCGCTAATCCCGCTGGAGTTTGTCTAACAGTTGGTGTCGGTGGCCATATTAGCGGCCGAGGTTACGGTAACATGATGAGAAAATACGGTCTCGCCGTAGATAACACCATCGATGCAAGAATGGTCGATGTCAATGGTATGATCCAATATCTCTAGCTATTTTATATGCTAACTAAATTTTATAGTATTAAACTATCAATACAGATCCTATAGTCAACCGAACTTATTAGAATAGTAATCTTTGCTAAACTCCGGTCAACTTAAATGAATTAGGCAACACCTCCTAAACATTAGACATTACTATATTTTGTTTGTTACACTTCATCTACATGAATATTTATATATCAATTTCATAAATATTTTCTCATTATATATCCCTTCTATATTTGAAAATTTTTAGGAAAAATATTGGATAGAAAATTAATGAGAGAAGATCTCTTCTGGGCAATAAACGGAGGAGGGGGAGGTAGCCACGGAGTCGTTTTGGCCTACAAAATAAACCTCGTCGAAGTCCCTGAAAACGTCACTGTATTCAGAATCTCCCGTACGTTAGAGCAAAACGTGACGGAGATGGTTCACCGGTGGCAACATGTCGCACCGGAGCTTCCCGACGAGCTCTACATAAGAACAATCATTGACGTAGTAAACAGCACCGTGTCATCTCAAAAGACCGTCAGGGCAACATTCATAGCTATGTTTCTTGGAGACACAACAACGTTCTTGTCGATATTAAACTGGAGATTCCCAGAATTGGGTTTGGTCCGGTCTGATTGTACCGAAACAAGCTGGATCCAGTTTGCGCTATTCTGGATAAATATCCAAGTGGGCTCTTCGGAGAAACTTCTACTCCAAAGGATTCAACCCGTGAACTACCTCAAGAGGAAATCTGATTACGTACGCGAACCGATTTCAAGAACCGGTTTAGAATCGATTTGGAAGAAAATGATCGAGCTTGAAATTCCCACTATGACTTTCAGTCCATACGGTGGTGCGATGGGGAGGATATCATCGACGACAACTCCATTTCCATACAGAGCCGGGAATCTTTGGAAGATTCAGTACGCTGCGAATTGGAGAGAAGATAGGTTAACCGACCGGTACATGGAATTGACGAGAGAGTTGTACCGGTTCATGACTCCTTTGGTTTCCAAGAATCCAAGACAGTCGTTTTTTAACTATCGTGACGTTGATTTGGGGATCAATTTACACAATGGGAAAATAAATAGCTACATTGAAGGCAAGCGTTACGGTAAGATATATTTTGCCGGAAATTTCGAGGGGTTGGTAATTTCTTTAGGAATGAACAGAGTATTCCTGTGTTACCGTAAGTGTATATTGATTTGATTATTGGTTAGTGAAATTGTTGTTGTATAATGATTATATATGTTGTAACTTGTAAGTCTATTTGTTAGTCAGTAAGAATTGATATTACAAGTAGTACAGAATGATGATAGTTACGTTTTATGTATAAAAGTTATGATTTATAATGTAATTAAAATCTGAAATTCATATTTATATACTATTTTATTGATAAATATGAATTTTAATAAGGCCATTATTTATTACATACACTACGTGATGGTATACATAGAGCTGTCAACAGATCTTTTGAGTCTTGATTGCGTCTATATGGCAAGTCCAAGACCGTTTTTTGTTGTGGATCATGAAAACAGTCCATTCACACGACAACATACTTTTTTTTTTGACAATGGCAACATACCTTTTATATGACCGGGGCCAAAAATAACCAGGTAAAAGTTAATAGGAAGTGTCGTTATGACTAATTTTTTTCTGTAATTCAAATTTTTTGAAACAACATATATTATTTGAATAACTACTGAAAGATAAATATGTGTTTAACGTCTCACATTGCTTATAGTTTTAACTTTTAAGACAAAGATTCAAAATTCATATTATAAGAAAACTAAATTATATCTAAATCTGAGTGAGGATGAAACTTAACTTAACAAGCTTCCTAGTTTAGAATTTTGAAACAGTTTAGTTCACTTCTTTAGTCAAACTCATTGATTATACTAGATACAATATTTTTAAAACTTTTAAAAAATTAAAATATTTTGAATATTTAAACTTATATATAAAATATCACGGGTGAAATTATATATTATGATGAGTTTATTTCAACATTAATATATAAAATATCATTAGTCTAATATTACAACAAAGATAAATTATTTGTCATTTTATTACTTTGTTAACACTATCAATATTAGAATATTAGACATATCAAATTAAGTTAATTCAGTTATGATGTTAGAAAATAAAATTTTCTATAGTATACAGCGTGTTAAATCTTTGTTATTTTACTTATTTTCATAATAGAACATGAACAGTAAAAAGAGTTATTTTAACTATATTTAAAAAGTATTAGGTTATTCGAGATAATTTTTTTAAGTAAACTAAAGTTTGCAGTTTTTACAAAAATGATCTACTATTTAAGAAAATAAAATGCAAAAGGGGTAGACTTAAAGTTTAGGAAAGTGATGCTAATTAGAATACAATCTTGAAAAATTGATACTAACAAAAATAATTACTTTTTATTTTTTCTTTTCCGGAAATAATTAAGGATACACATATATATATGTAGATGATGCAATTGTTCAGAATTGTTTAGAATCTTGTTTCTATGTATATAATTAGCATTAATAAGAAAGAAAGGAAAAGAAAAGAATCACATAACTTTGAGCTTATAATTTAGGATAAAGAAACAAATCGCTATATTAAGTTTGTATCAGCTTAGTTTAAAAGTTTGTATCAGCTTAATTCGATTTTTTGGTTGAACCGTTTAATGATATCAAATATCATATTTTAAAACTTACATAATTATTGAATACTTTAAATTATTGAAAAAAATATAGATATTTAAACTTACAAAATTTCTAAATATCACAGAACGGTGTATATTGCGTGACAGGTTTGGATTAATATTAATATAAATTTAAAATATCATTAATCTAATATTACAACAAATATGAATCATCACTTTGTGGAACATGAAAAATAAAAAAAAAGGCATTCGCAAAAATACCATTTTCTCAATACATTTTTGCAAAAATACACTATTTTCTTATCCATTTTCAATAATATATCTTTCAATATAAAAAATGATTAAATTTCAAACCATAAAGTCCAAATACTAAATCCTACCCCCTCAAAACTATACCCTCAATGTAAAATAGAGGATCTAAACCTAAAATCCAAATTTAAACATCAATTAAAACAGTGTACTAATTGTGCAAAAAGGGAAAAAATGAAAATAACGAAAAAGAGGTATTTTTAAAAATAATATCTATAAAGAGGTACTACTAACAATTACAGATTTTTTTTTTAACGAAAATATAACTACAAAATTCAAAAAAACAAAAGTTAACCAATCACAAAGAAGAACATTTTCGGAAAATGTAAGGCTCCATAATAACAACCAAAATACTTTATAAAGATAAACTATCGACTAATTAGTGTTTACGATTACGAGCAGACCCCATCACCAATTCATCAGAACACGCGTTACATAATGGAACATGAACAATAAAAATTTAAAAATTTAATATCTATAAAGTATTAGGTTATTGTAGATAATTTTCCTCAATTAAAATAAAGTTTGCAGTTTTTATAAAAGTGGGCAACTATTGAAGGAAATAAAATGAAAATACTGAAGACTAAAAGTTTAAAAGTGATGCTAATTAGAATACAATCTTCAAAAATTGATACTTACAAAAAAAAACAATATAAGGATATAGATGACTCAATTTGTTTAGAATCTAGTTTTTATAATAAAATGATGATTTGAATCTTGTTTCTATGTATATTAATATAATTAGCATTAATTAGGAAGAAAGAAACAGAAACTAATCGCATAACTTGAGCTTATAATTTAGGATATAGAAACAAATCGCCATATTAAGCATTTGATTAATTTAAATCTCCATAGTGAGAATTTGACTAATTTAAAAGATATCAATTACCAAAAAGATATACATTTACAAGAATAGCCGATTGTGCTCTTGAGGATTCATATCAAAGTACAAATATATAAAAAGAATACAAACCCCTAAACAAATCTTAACCATACTCAACAATAGAGAAAAGTAGAATGGAATCTCTAACCATTCAAACCCTAATCATCACCATTTTTCTCTTTTCAATCCCAACATCATTTGCATCACCGCCAACACTCGAAGACGTTTTTGCACAATGCCTCACAGATTTCAAACCTTCAAATCCAAAGTCCCCAATACAAAACTTCATATTCACTCAACATAATCCTAAGTTCCTCACAATCCTCAACAACTACGTCCGTAACCTTCGTTATTTCAACAACACGACACGCAAACCCGTAGCGATTGTAGCTGCCGCTGATGTCACTCACATCCAGGCTACGATCACTTGCGCCAAGAAACTCAGCATCCAGCTCCGGATCCGCAGCGGAGGCCATGACTACGACGGTATGTCGTATCTATCAACAATTGATTTCGTTGTTCTAGACATGTTTAATCTCCGGTCTATCAAGATCGATCCTAAACTCGACACCGCGTGGGTAGAATCTGGTGCTACACTTGGAGAGATCTACTACGGAGTTGCCAACAAAAGCAATGATCTCCGTGGCTTTCCTGCTGGAATCTGCCCCGGTTTAGGCGCTGGTGGACATTTTGGCGGTGGCGGTTATGGAAACATGATGAGGAAGTACGGTTTATCTATCGATAACATCATAGACGCTAAGATCGTTGACGCTAAAGGAAGAGTCTTGGACCGGAGCTCAATGGGAGAAGATCTTTTCTGGGCCTTACGTGGCGGTGGAGCCGCTAGTTTCTGTGTTGCCTTAGCCTGGAAGATTAAGCTTGTTCCTGTTCCGGCTAAAGTCACGGTCTTTAACGTTGAAACGGTTGGAAACAGAGGAAGCGTGAACACCACGGAACTGGTAGCCAAATGGCAAGAGATCGCAGACAAGATCGACAACGATCTGTTCATAAGATTAACTTTAGGCTCAAGCAACAAAACCGTGAAGGCTTCTTTCATGGGGATGTACCTCGGAAACGCATCTAAGCTTCTAGAAATCATGAACACTAAATTCCCTGAGCTTGGTCTGAAGAAAACAGAGTGTATAGAAATGAAATGGATCGAATCAATTCTGTTCTGGCTCAGTATACCACCCGGTACAGCACCAACATCGAGTATGCTAAACCGGATCCCGCAGAAGCAAATCTACCTTAAGAGAAAATCGGATTACGTACAAAAACCGATTTCAAGAACCGGTTTAGATGCCATATTCAAGGTTCTGATAGAGAACGAGAACGTATCAATGGCTTGGAACCCTTACGGAGGAAGGATGAGCGAGATTCCATCGACCGAGACTGCGTTCCCGCACCGAGCAGGAAACATGTTCAAGATTCAGTACGCAGCAAACTGGTTCGTGTCAGGGGAAGCAGTGGCTAAAGATTGCTTGAGCCAGACGGAAAGAGTGTTCGAGGCAATGAGCCCTTACGTGTCAAAGAATCCCAGAGAAGCGTTTTTGAACTATAGAGACGTTGACATTGGCACGAGCATGAACTCGACGTACGAAGAAGGTAAAGTGTACGGTGTAAAGTACTTTAAAAACAACTTCGAGAGATTGGTTCAGGTGAAAAGCAGAGTTGATCCCGACAACTTTTTCCGGTACGAGCAGAGCATTCCATTGCTCTCCAGCCACTAGAGAGACTAGAGACAATTTATAGTAAAATTCATAGCATGCAAGAAATAATATAATTATTTGATGTAGAAAACGAAGAGCTTGAGCTTTGTCATAAATTAGAAGATGAGGTAGTCATCTCCTCTATATGTACTTTCGAAAAATATCATTTCTATTATATGATAACAAAAAAAGTATGCATTTTCTAGTTTTCTTTGTTTTTTTCCTCCACAAAGAAATGTTTTGGAAATGTCAATCTGTCACTTAGCCGGATCACGTATGTTGTAGTTTTGAAAATAAAATTCACTAACGAGAATGGGAAAGAAAAAAACAGAAACCAGTTTTAACTAATTGTAAATTATTCTTTCAAAACTATATTTGGTTTTAACTCTATCCACGATTCCACCATTATATATCAATCGAACACAATGTATAAAAAAAACTACATGTCAACTTATGAATCACAAGCCCGCAATAACGATACATTTATAATATATTGACTGAGATATTCAACGCTTCTATCAAAACAAACGGGAACGGTCAACTCATACTTTGATAACCAAGACTTGCACGATACAATCAATACATTCGAACGGTCTTTTTTTCTAACGAATTTTCACATATCCAAAAAGATTACAAAAAGTCGATCCGTACAGTATTAGCTACATCACGCTCACGGAAAAACTACATGTCAACTTATATCTATCTATTAATCTCCAAATCTTTCATATGAGCACTGTAAACAACAAACTTGAAAAGTCATACATACACACATGTAGATATTGACGCGTTATCGGCTATCGCTTTACATACAACTAATTAATGTAAAAGTCAAAGTCAAATATATTTAGTCCACTATTAGCCTTTAATCGGATAAAATCTTTAGCTGTCAAAACGACGTGGAAAAAAAAGTATATATGACTTCCAAAAAATAGTTTGTATGATTGATATCCAAAACTGAGATTATTTTCAAGAATTAGTGCCTCAGTGGATAAGAAAATGATTTAATTTTCTAATCCTCAAAGTTAACTACGGGGTACGAAAATTATAATAGCTTTAATACTTTGTTTTGGCCTTTAGTAATCACTCATGAACTTTAGTTTTAAAATATATAAAGTAATTAACTTTGGTAACTTTTGAAACCTACTATCTACTTTGGACTAATCCTATACAAGAAAAGAAAGTAAGAAACTATATATGGATTGATTACGTAAGTATCACACTATACACCTCCTCTATATAAACTATGGTTTGTGTGACACACGACTTTACATTAAATATAATCCAAACTCCCAAAAATAATAATGGAGAAATTACTCGTAATCTCTCTAGTACTACTGATCTCAACATCAGTTACAACTTCACAATCCGTGACCGATCCAATAGCTTTCCTTCGATGTCTGGATCGACAACCAGCGGATGCAACAAGTCCCAACTCCGCAGTCGCTTACATCCCATCAAACTCATCTTTCACAACCGTCCTTCGCCGCCGCATACCTAACCTCCGTTTCGACAAACCCACCACACCAAAACCCATCTCCGTTGTCGCTGCAGCCACGTGGACACACATACAAGCTGCTCTAGGATGTGCACGTGAGCTCTCTCTCCAAGTCAGGATACGAAGCGGTGGCCACGACTTTGAAGGACTCTCTTACACCTCCACCGTCCCTTTCTTCGTCCTCGACATGTTCAGTTTCAAATCCGTCGACATGAATCTCACCGAGAGAACGGCTTGGGTAGACTCAGGCGCTACTATAGGAGAGCTTTATTACAGAATCGCTGAGAAGAGCAATGTTCTTGGGTTCCCCGCGGGGTTGTCCACGACATTGGGCGTTGGTGGACATTTTAGCGGCGGAGGGTACGGAAACCTGATGAGAAAGTATGGTTTGTCGGTGGATAACGTTGTCGGCTCCGGGATCGTTGATTCGAACGGGAACATCTTCACCGATCGGGTTTCGATGGGAGAAGACCGTTTTTGGGCGATTCGAGGAGGTGGCGGTGCAAGTTTCGGTGTTGTGCTCGGCTACAAGATCCAGCTAGTACCGGTGCCGGAGAAAGTGACGGTCTTTAAAGTCCAAAAGACAGTCGGCGAAGGAGCCGTTGATCTTGTATTGAAGTGGCAGAGTTTTGCACCTAGTACGGATCGGAATTTGTTTCTGAGGCTGACGTTGACTTTGGTCAACGGTATGAAGCCTGGTGAGAAGACGGTTTTGGCTTCGTTTATTGGGATGTATTTAGGTCCATCGGATAAGCTGTTGAGCTTGATGAACCGGGGTTTTCCGGAATTAAAGCTGAAGAAAACCGATTGTACCGAGATGAGATGGATTGATTCGGTTCTGTTTTGGGCCGATTATCCCATTGGTACACCGACTTCCGTGTTGCTAAACCCGACGGTTGCCAAGAAGTTGTTCATGAAGCGGAAATCGGACTATGTGAAAAGTCCGATTTCGAGAACCGGTCTTGGTTTGATACTCAATAAATTGGTAGAGGTTGAGAAAGTTGAAATGAATTGGAATCCATACGGTGGAAGGATGGGGGAGATCCCGAGTTCGAGGACACCTTTCCCACATAGAGCAGGCAATTTGTTTAACATTGAGTACCTTATAGACTGGTCGGAAGCTGGAGAGAACGTGGAGAGGAGATATTTGGCACTCGCGAATGAGATGTATAGATTCATGACTCCGTACGTGTCTAGTAATCCGAGGGAGGCGTATTTGAATTACCGTGATCTTGACATAGGGTCAAGTGTTACTTCCACGTACCAGGAAGGTAAAATCTATGGGGTTAAATACTTTAAAAACAATTTCGAGAGATTAGTGGATATTAAAACCACTATCGATGCGGAAAACTTTTGGAGAAACGAACAAGGCATTCCGGTTCGAACATAATCAATACCATAAGAATGTTGTAAGCTGTGACATGTATCAAGTCTTGGAAAAAAAAAATGAATGTATTAAACTGTCTAGTTCAATATTTTGTTATTGAGTGTATTGTTATTTTGTGAAATATTGAAATATATATAGATAATCGTTAATGAACAAAAAATATATAGTACTAATTGTGCTGCTCTGTTACAAATAAACGTCATTATTGATGATTGGTGAACTAAACAACAGAAAAATATAAGTGAGAAGAAATAATGATAAACAGTATCAAAATATTTTTAAAAACATAAAAATTACAATAAGAGAGAAGAGTACAAAAATTGTTACAAAATCACTTTAGGTATTACCATATGATACCAATTTCTAACTAATAAAACAGTAAATAGTTACCAATCATAATCTATATCTAAAATTCGTCTTTCTTAAACTACTGCGGCGCTGCCACCCTCACAAACTTATGAATTTTCACATGTCATTCAAGAACAACAAGTTCACATGTCATTCAAGAGGTGTTCTCGTTTATTTCTTTCATGGGAGGATAACAGTATAACACACTCACATGCACCAAAGATATGTATACATTTATTGGCCAAGACATTCAACGTTCTCTCTATATTAACGGACATCGCGGGATTTGATAAAACAAGACTTGCACGATACACAGATCTGATTAATACATTTTTTTTTTCATATATAAAAACGTCAACTTGTACTTCATCATCCCTCAGCTACAAGCCTACAAGTATATCTATCTATTAATCTCCAAAATTTTGCATAAACACTGCAAACAATAAACTTGAAAAGTCATATACAGATGATTAGATAATGACGCGTTTTGGCTATAGTGCTAATATACAAGTCAAAGTCAAATATATATAGTCCACTATAACATTTAATCCGGACAAATAACTTAGCTGGATAATATACAACGTGAGAAAATAATTTGTATATTTGTATATCTATTTGTATATAACCACAAATCTCATACCAAAACGCATCCTAATTAATCACTGTAAGTCTGTAACTTGTAAAAGCTAAAATTTTGTGCCTTTAAGATGTCTATATGTAGTGGGAAGAAAAAGTTTAAAATACAGTGATATGTGATTGGGATCATTAATTGCCTTATTTAAATCTACAGTAAAACCCCCTAAATAAGAACGTTCACCATTCTAAATCTGCCACTGAAATTTTCAAATATTTGTGGGATATATATAACATGTGATACTTTGTTTTGATCTTTCACAATTGTTTTACATTTTCGGAGAAAGTTATCTTTTCAATTAGGTTCGGATAAGATGGTCGGACTAAGAGTCACTTACTTGTAAGCTTTGACATTGCGACTCACTGAATAATAAAATTATTCAACTTAAGAAAATAGTTAACTGCCAAAAAAAAACCCAAAAAGAAAAGACTTGTTTCTGAAGTGTATTATTGAGCAAATGCGAACCTTGGATTACCAAAAAAAAAAAGATTGTTTACTGGCCAAGACAATTAGTCTTTTACGTAACTACAAAAGTTATACACCTTTACAAAAGAAAACCAAATAAAAAAGGATTGGTTGAATTTTTTAAATATTTGCCAGCGTAAGGGTTACAGAAGTACGTACTATAATAAGAACACTCGCATAAATAATTCATTGAACAGATTATAAGAAGAAACTAGGATCACTAACTTCTCACAGACAACACAAGCTTACAAAAAATAACTCACCAAAAATAAACATTAGAAAGGAAAGAAAAAAATGAAAAAATTACTCGTAATTTGTCTACTACTGATCTCAGTCTCAGTTGCAACTTCCCAGACCGATCCGGAGACTTTCCTCCGATGTCTCGTAAAAGAAGGTTCGAACCCGCAAGTTTTCATCTCCGACGTCACCTACATCCCATCAAACTCCTCTTTCACAACCATCCTCCGCCGCCGCATACCTAACCTCCGTTTCGACAAACCCACAACCCCAAAACCCATCGCCATCATCACCCCCACCACGTGGTCACACGTTTCTCCGGCGCTAGCTTGCGCACGTTTGCTTCCTGTCCAAGTCAGGATCCGAAGCGGAGGCCATGATTTCGAAGGACTCTCTTACACCTCTACCGGTCCGTTCTTCCTCATCGACATGTTCAACTTTAATTCCGTCGACGTGAACCTCACAGAAGGAACGGCTTGGGTTGACACCGGCGCTACACTCGGAGAGCTTTATTATAAAATCGCTGAGAAAAGCAATGTTCTTGGATTCCCGGCGGGGTTGTGCACTACATTGGGCGTTGGTGGACATATTAGTGGCGGAGGGTATGGAACAATGATGAGAAAGTATGGTTTGGCAGTTGATAACGTTGTTGGCTCCAGGATCATTGACTCTAACGGCAACACCTACTTCGATCGAATGTCAATGGGGGAAGAGCTCTTTTGGGCGGTTAGAGGAGGTGGAGCCGCGAGTTTTGGCATCGTGATGGGATACAAAATCCGGTTGGTTCCGGTTCCGGAGAAAGTAACGGTGTTTAGCGTGGGAAGAACCGTCGGAGAAGGAGCCGTTGATCTTATAATGAAGTGGCAGAATTTTTCTCATAGTACCGATCGGAATTTGTTCGTGAGGTTGACTTTGACTTTGGTCAACGGTACGAAGCCGGGTGAGAAGATGGTTTTAGCCACTTTTATTGGGATGTACTTAGGCCCGTCGGATAAGACGTTGAACGTGATGAACCGGGATTTCCCCGAATTAAAGCTGAAGAAAACTGATTGTACCGAGATGAGATGGATTGATTCGGTCTTGTTTTGGGCTGGTTATCCAATTGGTACACCAACTTCCGTATTGCTGAAGACTACTACGGTCTCGAACAAGGCGTTTCATAAACGAAAATCCGACTACGTGAAGCGTACGATCTCGAGAACCGGTCTCGGTTTGATATTCAAGAAATTGGTGGAGGTTGAGAAAGTGAAAATGTTTTTGAACCCGTATGGAGGAAGGATGGGGGAGATCCCAAGTTCGAGGACACCGTTCCCACATAGAGGAGGCAATTTGTTTAAGATTGAGTATCTCATAAGCTGGTCCCAAGCCGGAGATGACGTTGAAAAGACCCATTTGGCTAAAGCAAATGAGATGTACAAATTCATGACCCCGTACGTGTCTAGTAATCCGAGGGAGGCCTATTTCAATTACCGTGATCTCGACTTAGGATCAAATGTTAATTCCACGTACGAGGAAGGTAAAATCTATGGGGCTAAATATTTCAAAGACAATTTCGAAAGGTTAGTGGATATCAAAACCAAGTATGATGAGATAAATTTTTGGAGGAACGAACAAAGTATTCCGGTTCGAAAATAATTAAGTGTGCCACGAATGTTGTAACCTTGTGACATGTGTCACAATATTCAGCAAAATAAACAAGGACATATGTATTAAGCTTTGGTTCAAATCATTGTTGTCAATAGTACGATGATCACTCATTCGAGGACAAATACAACTTATACAAGTGTTTTCAAGATCACTAATTGGCCGGATTAATGTCCTAATATCACGTCAAACTTTAGTTAAATCACATAAATTTTATCTTATCAATCACCATTGTCAAAGTTGGAAATAGTTGACCGAATATTCAAAGTCAAAAAAATTCATAGTTTCTGTATTTATCAAAATCAGAAAACTCAAAACTGGAAAAATAAATATATTAAAAAAAGACAAAAAAAAAAATGTATCTCATGATCTTCCTTGTCTTGTTTGCTGCATCGTACTCAATACCATCGAGCTATGCTGCAGATCCCGTAACCATCTACGATGATTTTGTCCGATGTTTCAAAAACGGGACAACTATCTCCGATGACTCTCTCTCCGACGTCGTTTTATCCCGTACCAGCGTTTCCTTCACCCCTGTTCTACGCGCCTACATCAGAAACGCTCGTTTCAACACCTCCTCAACTCCCAAACCATCCATCATCATCGTGCCACGTGTCGATTCCCACGTTCAAGCCGCCGTGACATGCGCCAAAACGCTTAATCTCCAGCTGAAGATCCGAAGCGGCGGCCACGATTACGACGGTCTTTCTTACGTATCCGCCGTGAAGTTCATCGTCCTCGATCTCTCCAATTTCAGAAACATCACTGTCGATGTAAACGACGGCGGAGGAGGATCAGCTTGGGTGCAAACAGGCGCGACGCTCGGCGAGCTTTACTACCGGATTTGGGAGAAGAGCGAGATCCACGCTTTCCCCGCCGGACTTTGTCCTACCGTCGGCGTCGGAGGACATGTCAGCGGCGGCGGATACGGGCACATGATTCGAAAGTTCGGACTCACTGTAGATCACGTAATCGACGCCACGATCGTCGACGCTAACGGCCAGATTCACGATCGGAAATCGATGGGAGAGGATCTCTTCTGGGCGATACGCGGCGGCGGCGGGGGAAGCTTCGGCGTCGTTTTGGCTTTCAAAGTGAAACTCGTGACGGTTCCAAAAACCGTAACCGTCTTCAGGATCGATAAATCAACTGACGAAAATGCCCTCGATATGGTTCATAAATGGCAATTCGTAGCTCCGAGAACCGACCCGGGTCTATTCATGAGAGTGTTGTTAGCCTCTCCGACGAAGAACAAAACACGTACGGTGAACGCTAAGCTCAGGGCGCTTTACCTTGGTAGAGCTGAAGACGTCGTTTTGAAGATGACAAAGGAGTTCCCGGAGATGGGTTTGAAGAAAGAGGATTGTAAAGAGATGACTTGGATCCAATCACTCCTATGGTGGATGAACCATGTAGATGTGGATAAAGTCAAACCGGAGATTTTGCTTGAGAGAGAACCGGATTCGGCTAAATTTCTCAAGAGGAAATCGGATTATGTCGAGAAGGAGATGACAAAACCAGAATTAAACCGGTTGTTTCAGAAATTGGCGACATTAGACAGAACCGGTTTGGTTTTGAACCCGTACGGAGGGAATTTAAACGCGACTGCTGTGAATGAAACGCCATTTCCGCATCGGCACAAACTATACAAGTTCCAACATTCTACGACATGGTCTGATGCTGGACCGGAAGCGGAGAGACTCTACATTGGTAATATGAGAACGACTTACAGGATCATGACCCCGTTTGTGTCGAAAAATCCTAGAAGTTCGTATTTTAACTATAGGGATATTGATATCGGGGTTAATGATCACGGGAGGGATAGTTATCGAAAGGGAGAAATCTACGGGAGGAAGTATTTTGGCGAGAATTTTGATCGATTGGTCCGGGTTAAAACGGCTGTTGATCCGGATAATTTCTTTAGAAACGAGCAGAGTATACCTTTACTACCTCATTCTAGAAGGTAGAGAACGTTTGAGTTGATATGACCTTTGTAACTTCTCTTTAGCGTTTCTTTCACGGAACTTGGAATAATTTCTGATAGAATCAGCTGCAAGCTATATATATTGTGGCATAGATACAGTTCGAAATTGAAAATGTTCCATATGTTGGTTTATAATTTGCTTCATACACAATACATTCCACAATTCCTCATATATCGGGAAATAGAAAACCAAATTTGACTGAACCGCAACTGGACGCAAAACCGGATCGAACACTCATTTAATAACAAAAAGAAGAAAAAATAACATTTCAGTAATTACACATAAACACACTCTTAAACTAGAATCCACGACAGGATAAAGACAAGTTATAGAACAAATATGATGAGATTGTACAGACATGCCATATAACGTGTAAGCTCGGCTCAGTTCCTGTCTGTGCCGTGTAAAGCAAGGAAAAGACTAATCCAGATAAAGACAATCTTTGTGCCGAAGACCTTCAACTTCGAATTTGCATTAGTAAATGGAACGCCGGAGAGATTGTTCTGGTTGAGTCGATTCGTAAACGGTTGTTGATTTTGAGCAGATGAAGACGACGCTTGGTTGAATCCAGTTGATGATTGTTGATTAAACCCGTTTAAAGGTTGGTTTACAGAAGAAGAAGAAGAAGTTGGCTGACCAAGAATTGGTTGGTTTTGTCCAATTGATGCTGGTTGATTAAAACCGGTTAATGGCTGATTTGATCCGGTTAAAGGTTGGTTTATAGAAGAAGAAGAAGATGATGGCTGACCAAGAATTGGCTGGTTCAGTCCAGTTGACTCTGGCTGATTAAATCCGGTTAATGGTTGATTTATCCCTGTTAAAGGCTGGTTTACAGAAGAAGAAGAAGATGGCTGACCAAGAATCGGTTGGTTCTGGTTCCCTTGTAGCTTTGTTGGTGAATTGATGATCCCGCCTGTTGGTTGTAATGGTGTGGTTATTTGGGTTTCTTGTGCAGCCTCTGAAGATGATGAAACCAAAAGGCAGAGAAGTATGATTGTGAGCATCCATTTCCCGGTTTTAGCGAGTTTCATCTCCATATTTTTGAAAATTTCCAGTGTATATTCCGGATTACTAAACATCAGATCTTATAGACATACAAATCCGGAGTAGTTAGCTTCTTTAAGGTTGACTGAGGAGTTGATGGAAAGAACAAAGAAAGCAGTTGACCTGAAACACAATTCCAACTAAACCAACTATATAGTGTCTTTGTTTTGTATCATCTACTACATCACTGTGTTTATTATATACAAGAATGATAGAACTTATCTATAAATACAGAAGAATGTATCAAAAACCGGTTTTCAAACGGTACGTGCCTAATGGAAAGCGAAATCCAAACCATCAAGGACATCCAAATCACTAGAAGAGTTCTTATCTGAAAGATCCACTTTTGGAGAGTTTCCTGTACTTCTGCTCAGTGCCCAAATCTTTATTCCTTTCTTGCTCTTTTTCAAGCCGACTAATTCTTGACTCTTACTTAGACTAGGACCAAATCTTATGCTTTGGACTCTGTCTAACAACAACCTGTCTTCTAGAGAGAGTTGGTTTTTATAAGTGAAGTCAGGGGAGAGGGATAGTTGCGTATTGGAGATGGTTAGGTTGTTGGGTGGAGAGACATGGTTGGTTTCTGTAAGCTTGACGCCGTGAACTCGTTTCTTTGATGACTTCATTAGTCGGTGAAGCCATACAACGAGTTCGAGTACGTATGAATCAACTTTTGGTTTATCAGCGTGATGAAGCGTCTGAAGCCGTGTTGGATTCCCGTTGTTCTCGCTTTTTCCTTTTCCTTTCCCAAACTCTATCCTGTTTTCCACATTCCCATTCGTAGTTTCCAGATTAGATTCAAGATTCAAGATTCAAGATTTCAAGATTCAAAATTTGAAAATTTCAGTAGTTGCTACTTGCTAGAAAGACTTACCTTGAATTTGCCCATTCACCTACCCATCCGAAACCTTGATGTGCTCTGTGAAAATTGAATAAGATGTGACAAAATGAATAAGGAGGAACATATTGAACACAAAATGATGGTGAAGGACAACTTACTTGGTAGTGTTTGCGGCGAACGGGACAAGCCATTGAAGCGACTTCTCCATTTCAGCTTTCATCTCAGATACTGAAAGCTGCAGAAACACTCAAGTTAGGAAACAAAAACAAGAAACAGAACCAAACAGTGCCTGAAAAAATACTAGAGAAACAGAGATCTTTTTGGGATAAACCTCTTCCTCAGGATCAAGAGTTTGTAGGCGAGGACGAAGAGCTGTCTTGACGGTAGCAGGTAATGCATTGTACAGCGTGTCCCTAACATTAGAAGGAAGAGACAATGGTCGAGACGCCTAGAAATTTTAATGATCAGTTTAAACCCGAGAATATATATCAGAATAAGACTGGTAAGAATTTGGATACTTACAATATTATCGATTTGTTGGATTAGATTAGCATAGTGTAACGAAAGACCGGCTTCACCTAATCGTTCTCTTCCCTGCTTCCTTCCATTGTGTTTTAGACCTGTTGTTGGTTAAGAAGACCATGCCAGATGAGATTTGAATTTCCAGAAGTAGGATCATCAGAGGACCAGAAGTACAAAGACACAGTACCATTGTTTCCAAAAATTTCCACAATCCTTTGACGTATATAGCTAACTACATCCACAAGCTTCTCAATTATCTGCAACAAAGATACATTAGAATAAATGGCATATGTACCATCATACACTCACACAAAGCAATTCAAATAATCACTTGCCTCTTCCAGATTCTGGGACCAGAGTGATTTCTTCTGTAAGCTCTTCACGAGTTTCTTCTGTTGTTTTAGTTCATTTTGTAAGATGACAATACTCTCTCCTACATGGAGGAAAAAGAAAATGAAATCAGGAGTCCTTGAAAGAGCTAGGGATGATCAAATAAATAGCAAGACCAACCTTTCCGAGGAAGGTTTAAAGACTCTACTTCTGCAAGCTTTCTCCTGTAATCTTGTTCAAACCTATCCAAAGCTTGCAACTCGTGATATAATTCCTGATAAAGCAAATGCAAGTAAGTTTCAAATCCCCCAGAACCCAATGACTGTTCATTGCAAGTTCAACATGGAAATAGGTGATGGAAGAGTTTTGAAGTGAAGAAAAATAAGACATACAGAAGTGAATCGAGCAAGAGTGACGAGCTCTTGCATCTTTGCCTCTGCCTCATCTTTGGGCAGTTTATGCTGGGAGTTCTCTGTGTCAAGCCTGAAACGTTATAGACCGGTGTACAATGAAAATCCACTGACATGCGGAGTGACTAAAGTAAAAAGTATTGGATAAGGACTTTCTCGATGCAGAACTAAACTTACTTCATAAAATATCGATCTAGATTGTGCCACTGTAAATCTTTGCACATATTGCCAAACCTGATCACCTCTCCAGAGAAAAGATCAAGTTCCTCCCTACAAAAAAAAGGAATATGAATCAAGAAAAAAATGAATAAAAGACAACACAAATGGAGATAAATTATAAAACACAAACCTTTTGTCAGAAGCAGCAAGAATTTGCAATTCTGCTGTATCAGTAGAAACCAACTTCTTAAGTCCCTTGGAACGCAACATATCTTTCTTCATGAACTTGAGATCCTCGTCAGACAGAGATTGCAGCAAAGCAGCACCTTTGGCTATCGTGTTGGCTACTTCAAAAGCCAGCATAGTGACTTTGCTACCACGGAACGATGTAACACCAGAGCGCAACCCGTTTCCCGGGTTACGAGACATACTGCTTCCCAACGTGTCTAGAACTTCAACTGCTTTCTCTAACCCCATAACCCCAGCGCGTCCCATAAACGAGTTCCTCTGCATAAACTGTAGGAAGAAAAATCAAGAACCAAATTCTCATCAATACAAATGAAATCTTCTGCAATAGAACAGTAACTCAAACATGATTCATATGTGTCCCTAGAGACATTTGGAAAAAAAAAACCTTGGTAGAATCGTTCCTTAATGGAGGCATAGGTCCAAGTTCACCAGAAAAGTTGTAGACAACCTCATCAGGCTTGGAACTTTTCCGCCTGGAGCTTGCAGTGTTATCTGTATAATAAGAATCAGAGGTTCTTCTTCTCCTCATGGACTTAAGTTTCCCAGACAACCCTCTTGACATATCATCATCATCCTTTGATCTTAACTTGTTCTTATCATCATCATCATCTTTGAATACACAAGAACAAACACCACCCATTTCGTCTTCTCCAATAAAAATGATCTCCCAGGTGGTAAAAGCTCAAATCTTTAGAGGAAAGAACTGTATTAAAACCAAGAATCAGCAGAAGAGACCAAAAAATGAGAATTCAAAACCTGAGAGAAGAAGATCAAGAATTGCAACTACGGTAGGGACAAAAAGAAAGACTTGGTAAATGGGTGAGACAAAGTCAGAAACTTTGTTTAATAAAACACCATTCACAAAGCTAAGAGGAAGCCCCGTGGAATCAATGGCTCCATTTGTTTTTTGTTTTCTTTGACTTAATCATTTTAAACAAAGAGAAGTCAGAGCTACGACTATTCTTACTTCCTTTTTGTCATTTTTATTAAAAAAATTGTTTGTTTATCGAGAGAGGGAGAGAGAGAGAGAGAGCGAGAGAGAGAGTAGAAGAAGACCATAGTTGAAGAAACCTCGCCGGCCCTTTGAACATTGAAATGTGAAAGTGACGTGCTTAGGTTTTAATTTTTCACCAATCATAATATTTTTGTAAACATAGTCAAACCTTCGTTTCAAGTTTCAACGATAGTGAAAGTATAAGAAGATGAAGAAGAAGAAGAAGAAGAAGAAGAAGAAGAGTAGACATGCTTACTGGCTGAGACGCGGCGGTTGAGGCTGTTTCCGGCGCCGGGATTGTAACCAGAGCGGTGATCGGGGGATTCTGGTTTGTTTGTTGATGTTGATGAATTTGGGTGTACCGTGTCGGTTTAATCCTGAACCGGTGGAAATTACGGTTTAATGTATTGAAAATTGGAGAAATCGATCCGGCGAACGTAGGGTTTGTGGGAAATTTCGGCATCGATCTATAGTTATCTTTCTGGATTGAAATTTTGGATTCGTGATCTTTTTTTACTTGTTTAGTTGATTTGCTTGAAGAAGAAGATGAAGATGAGCTCCGACCGTCGCAGAACCGTGAAATTTGAGATGATTTGTGAGAGGTGGTGACATGTTGCGGCCCAAATTTATAAATATTGGGCCGAATTTAGGCCTATCAGAATAAACTTATCAATATGTGTGTTTTTGTAGTAGTTTCACACCGAAAACAATTTTTTTTTTATGGTTCTTATTAAATTGAAATTGAGATAAATTGAGATGATCTTAATACTCAGGCCAGATCTTGCTTTTGATTTTTTTTATGATTATTTTTTTGGAATTATATTTTGGAATTAAAATTATATTTAGTGTTGTTTGGTAAATTTTAAATATAAAATTCTAATTTAAGGATCACAAATTGCTATTAGTTAGGCTATTAGTGAACAATATAAACCTTGCGATAAAAGTTTAATCGTGTTATTCATTAACTACCACTTAAAGTGCTACAAAGAAAGTTCTATTATCAATATTACTTTCTCTCTTCTAATTTATAAGAGTTTTTAGCTAAAACACACAAAAATTAAGAAACAAGAAATGTTTAATTATTTAACATATTTCAACATATAGAAAAAAATACTATAAACTTTAAATAATCAAAAACATTAAATTAATACTAAAAAGGTACATTGAAACGTTAAAAAAAATCTTACAAAATGGAACAAATAAAAAAATCTAAAGATTTTATATATGGGAACAGAGGGAATATTAAACTAGCAGTCTAGGACTAGTATTGTTTAAAATAAGATAAACCGGTAAAATTTGTAAATTATTATATGTATTGTTAGAAGTTTGCTATTAATGGAGATACAGGTTGAAGAAGGAATTTAAAGTCAACTAATTGTTACTACAATATTCTTTATGTATATTGAAAACATCGACATTCTGTGAAACAAGTCCATTCACATTCATTTTGAAGTTTCTTTTTTTGTCAGGGAAGCAGAAAAAGAAGTAGTTGGGAAGACGGTGGTTTACAAAAATGGTAACTAAAGCTATATGGCCTATGCAAATTAAGCTCATGTCTCCCCTCGTCATCATTTCAAGTTAAGGCTTTACTATGCTATATAGTTACCATATCTACTAATTTCTTATCCATAACTCACTATCATGTATTTTTCATACCAGTATTAACTGGTTATTATGAAACACAACTCTGATTGAAAAACAAAAAGAAAAACACAACTTAAAAAGTCAATTACAATAAAAATATCTTTAAACTTCTTAAATAAAAGCAGATGGAAGTAATATTTCAGTTCTTTTCTCAAAGAATAATATTATGAATTAATGAAATGTATAATTTAGTAATATTTTAGTTTTACTGCCTCATGTTGTCTTCATTATGTTCATATATTTTATCGTTATTATTCGCTGCGGCATTTATAACCGAAGTATATATTGTTTGCTCGAGTGTGTTATTAGAATTAACCATATAGTCTTGCTAGAGTTTAACTTATTAATCATAGTCTTGGTAAAAAGTTTGACTTATTAGTCCATAAACAAAAGAACTATGTTATCATTTTTCTAAATATTTCAAAAGAAGGTACATATGACCTGAAATGAATTTCAGAATATCTTAGTTATCATTTTCTTAGAGGAAATACTCATGCACACAAAAATAAAAGAAGGTTTTTATGCTATGTCTCTGTTTCATTAGATAGTCTCTGGTAAAGGATAAGGAACATTAAAAGGATTGAAAGTACATATATTGCTTTTTTCAGATGATAACAATCATCAATATATTTTATTATTAGTTTTAAAACTTATCAACAAGAGATATTTTAGCACAATGTAATAAAATATAGCTATATGTGACTACTTGTGTCATGTGTGGGTGCTTGCTGCTTGGGCGTGCGAGTGTGTAGTCTAGGATTTTGCAGCTTTACGGCTAAACTACAACTTTGTTATGTTAATTGGTTTATATCTTATTTTATTTCAGTTAAAACCCCATTGGAAATGTTTGATATCGACAATAACTTGGAGTAAATGACTAGCATCCAATGATCCAAAATTTATTGAGATCCATGTAAAAATTATTATCAAATCTATTTGTAGCTCATGTTTGTTCTATTGGTCGACATCGAATATTTTCCTTAGTTGGGACATAATTCAGTTTGTGTTATTCACCTGGCACTTACATCGACAGATTAAATCGGAGTTGACCCGATCCAACTACCAATTACCAAAGAAGTGCTAACGCAACTATCTTGTGGCAAGCATTATCTACGAGAATGTGAGTAATAGTGGATCATGACATGTTTAGTATGTCTCGACTCTCTTGTAAATAATATTTAATACGGGCACACATTAAAAACATAGAATATAAGAGTTTATTGCGTTATCAAAGCAGATTTCAAGATTTGCATGCGGATCATGTGCCGGTTGGTGGAATTAGGAGACTATATAAAATAATAGCCTTTTGAGGTTTACGGATGGTTGTTCGGTGTCTGATTTACTGATTATATCATCAATTGCATTGATAGTATAGTTAATAATTCAGTATTTACAGAACGAAATGTGTAATCTAGAACGAAATGTTTTGAAGGTATCTCTACGAAAAAAGATAACTGTATAGTGTATGTGGACTATGTAGGCTTTTCAGTGTTTTCTTTTAGGCAACTTCGTACAAACAAAAAAGTTCCATATAAAGTTACTGCACCGAATAACAAAAGTCGGGATATGAATTTTGAGCAAACAAAAATATGACCAAACCAGAGATAAGTCCAATAGACCATGAAATGTCTATCTCTCTCTATATATACATTTATAAATATATACATCAACACATAAGACCATCCACTATAAGTTGGAAGTGTATCAGTTGGATGGTATAAAACGGACGTCGCTTATTTGTTTTTGAGCTTGAATGCTTTCTCTATTTGCGCATTAACCGGCGCAATTTCTCAATGCCAATTCACTTCTCGTTGAACAACAAATAAAACTAATTTTCACTTAAAATTATATAATACACACCCAAAACAAGACAAACATCTACTTACGCGGGTCGATTACGTAAGCAGTGGGATTATACGTTCTTGACACCAAACAATCAATCCTAAATTTGTGTTGTTACAAGGATGAAACGTTTTGTGGTTCTAAAGCAAGAAGTGGTAGGTTTCAATCCTAAACAAGTGGTGAAGATTATTTTATAAGACTAAGTCAAGACTGCAAGAATCCAGTGAGCAAATTTCTCATATAAGTAAGTTTTTTTTGTTTTTTTTGGGCAGATGTGTAAAGAGTAATATTATATATATATATATATATATATATATATAAATTATACAATAGTGTAATGCATGCACCGATCAAGAAAAACTGTCAGCATATCATTTGAGATCAATTTTCAAAATAAACTAGTTTGACTTTTTGTTTTTGGACAAACAAACTAGTTTGACTTATTTTGTACTTTTATCTTTGAAACCATTTTCCTCCATTTTTTCCAATCGAGAAGAAGAATTGTCGGTAGATTTTTCATTCTTTTTGTAAACCATTTTAATAACATGTATTCTATCGAAAGAAAATTCACAAAAGAATGACATTAGTACGTAATACTATATATATATATATATATATATTTCTACGTACGGTTTTTTTATTGTTGATTTTTGGAGGTAATTAAAATGAATATACTATTTGGGTAAGAATACCACTTGGTGACATGTTTGTTTCTACATATGTATAGAAGTGTGATTATGTCAAAAGATACAAGTGTGATGATTTATATACATAAGAATGATTGAAATAAGTATGGTCCACATATGTCATTGCATAATTAATCTTTAGACAATGTCGTTGATGTCACTTTGTTGCTTTTAAGCTAAATTGGCCACAAATACTATCAATCACTACTTATCTAATTACTATTTGTTTAAGTGATCCTTCTTACATCAAAAATAACGCAATTCCCAAAGGAGTACAATTTTTAGTGTTTTTAAATTCGTCTAATGCATATCATGAATTAAAAAATTTACTACTAATCATGAAACAATATAATAATAGTTTTTATAGATACACTAACACTATATATTGGCACAAGTGTATCCTGCCAAACTACCTCATATCCAAATTAGATGAATTCCAGCTAAACTAAAACGTTTTGGTTAGATGTAGATATTTCATCGTTGATAAATCATAGAACTTTTCTCAAGTCGACAAGTTCTATCAAATATAATAAATCGATTATTTTTGCTGATCACTGGATATTGATGGTTTAATCTTTATATCATATATTAGTAAAACTTTTCGAGTCACTAGTCCCTTTTAGGAACTTCAAAGTATATAACCAAAATCTACAGGATGTAAACATAAGGGATTAGGAAAAATCTCCATAAAGTGAAAGGGAGTTGGAAAATTTGAGATTTATTAGTACTTAGATTAATATGCTCGTTTATAGGTTGGATTTGTTGACTTTTTTAAGTGGCTTTGTATTCACAACCGTAGTCAGAGTTTCGGTTGTCTCAGTAATAAATTAATATATTAAAGGGATATGATTTCGTACTAATTAAATATTATCCCATATCAATTTCTTCAATGTAAATTGATTCTAATTGTATCTCTTCGGGAAACTAGATATTCTCTTACCACCATATAAGCATGTAATCGTGATTGTGAATAATACAAAAAAACATTCTTCTCTTTCTCGACTTATCATGGTATCAGAGCTCTGAGCATTTTTTTTCAATGGCTACTCCCACCGACTCGAACTCACCCAACACGACAATGAAGACCCCCGAACCCGATGGAGACCCGATGTACGATCTCTTCTTATGACCTTACCACTGATAATCCCGACGCCGTGATCTCTCATCCCCTACTCAAGGACCCCAATTATGACGAATGGCCTTGCGGTATAAAAACAGCCCTATGTTCCCGCAAGAAGTTTGGCTTTCTTGATAGATCCATTTCTCGTCCGGCTGAAGATTCTTCAGATCTCAATAATTGGTGGACTATTCAGGCCTTGCTTGTCTCCTGGATCAAGATGTCCATCGACCCGTCTCTACGCTCCAACATCTCGCATCGTGAAATTGCCAAAGATTTATGGGACACCTTGAAGAAACGATTTTTTGTCACCAATGGACCCCGTATTCAACAACTTAAGGCAGAGTTAGCGTGTTGCAAACAACGAGGACTTGCCATCGAAACTTATTTTGGTAAGTTGAACCGGATTTGGGACAACATGGCTCAACATCGCCCCTTGCGTGTTTGCAAATGCGGCACATGTGAGTGTGATTTAGGTTCTCTCCAAGAACAAGATCGTGAAGTTAATCGTGTTCATGAGTTCCTCTTTGGCCTTGATGACAATTACCATATCGTATGTTCTACGTTGGTATCATGTACACCTCTGCAGCCCTTGGATGAGGTCTACAATTTGGTTCACCAAGAGGAGGATCTCAAGACTACGTTACATCTCAATGACGACTCATCTGCTGTTGCGGCTCATGCTGTTCAAGTCAAACCTCGTGTGACCCATCATCGACCCGATAACACACAAGTTTCGGATAGCACCACTCTTTGTAAGCATTGTCACTGTCCTGGTCATGCTTTTGATAGTTTTATTTGCTGTTATTGGGTACCCTGAATGGTGGGGAGATCGTCCACGCAGTCGTTCTACATCCGTTCGTGGTACAGGAGGTGCAACGACTGGTCGAGGTCGTTCGGTCAGCTATGCCAATGTTGTTCATGTTCCTCCTGTGTCAACATCCGAAACTACAAACTACACAATCACCGACGCATATCATGATGGTGTTAGTGGTCTCAACGACAATCAATGGCGTATGTTGAAGAATCTCTTGAATGGTGGAGCTAGCACAAGCAATGAGAAACTCTCGGGTAAGTCCTCTGTCTCATCCTGGATTTTAGATTATGGTGCTTCTCACTACTTGACTGGAAACTTCGAGCATCTCTCTAGTGTTCATGATATGCCTCCAGTCCTTGTTATTTTAGCCGATGGTCGTGAACGGATTTCATGGTAACAAGGCACCGTAAATTTGGGTTCTCGTCTGCTTCTCAAATCAGTATATTTTGTTGAAGAGTTAACAACCAATTTGATTGCCGTAGGATATTTAATGGATGAAAACCGTTCTGTGGTACAACTAGCTGATCAGTTTCTTGTGATCTAGGACCGCGTTTGGATGGTGATTGGGGCTGGTAAACGTGAGTCGGGAACCTTCACCTTTCGTAACACGGAATTTGCTGGTGCGGTGACAACTCGTGATGATGCATTGTATGAGTTGATGCATTATGAATAAGGCTTGTGATGTTTGTCTCCACGCTAAGCAAACTCGGCCTCCTTTTCCAACTAGTATCAATAAAACAACAAGAGCTTTTGAATTAATTCGTTCTGATTTATGGGGGCCTTAACGAACAGCTTCACATTGTGGGGCACGCTATTTTTTAACTATTGTTGACGACTATTCACGAAGTGTATGGGTTCATCTCCTTCACGAGAAAACAGAGGTACCGCTATGTTTGAATTTTTTTTGCTCCATGGTGAAAACACAATTTCACACTACAGTTAAAAGCTTTAGAAGTGACAACGACAGTGAGTTCGTCAGTTTAACCAGTTATTTCCGCCAAGAGGGTATCCACCATGAGACTTCCTGCGTCGGCACTCCACAACAGGATGAGAGAGTTGAACGCAAGCACATGAATATCCTCAATGTTGCTCGAGCATTGCGGTTTCAAGGTCACTTACCCATCATTTTCTGGGGTGAAGCATTCTTACGGCTAGTTACTTGATTAACCGCACCCCTTCATTTGTTCTTCATGGTTTAACACCGTATGAGAAATTGTATGAGAAGCCGCCATCCTATGATTATATACGAGTCTTTGGCAGCCTCTGTTACGCTCATAATTAAGCTCATCGTGGTGACAAATTTGCTTCCCGCATTCGGAAGTGTGTTTTTATTGGTTACCCTTATGGCAAAAAGGGCTGGCGTTTATATGATTTGGAAAAAGAAGAAATTTGTGTATCTCGTGATGTTGTTTTTTACGAAGATCAGTTCCCCTTTGCCCAACTTCATCTCGTTCATCCGACGATGATGATGACATTTTGTGGGATTCGATGGGCTTAGGTTCCACAGAACCAAAAACTCTGTCTACTAACCACCTCCTCAAGGCCCGCCACTACCACCAAGCCCACTAAGTCCAGTCCTCGAGCCTGATTCCTCATCATCTTCAACATCACAATCCGTTTCTTCTCCGTCAACTACATCCACCACACCTACTCCCGTCTCGAATGACTCTCCAACGTCTTCTCCTTCCCCGCCGACATCTCCTGTTCCGACTCCGTCTGCACAAACTTCTGACTTATCTGCTTCCACTTCCGCCGAATCTGAACCACCGCCTGAGGTTCTTGGTTGTGGTCAACGAGCGAAGCTCCCATCAGTGAAATTGAAAGACTATGTATCAACAATGTCCAAAGAAAGTTGCTCACCAAAATCGGTACCCCTCTTTACCCGATTTCAAATTATGTCTCCTCTACTCGTTTTGCTGAAACCCAACATGCATACCTCGCTGCAATCACCACCAATGTCGAGCCACGAAGTTTTAAATCAGCTATGGAAGACAAGCGTTGGAGGACTGCTATGGGTTCAGAGGTTCATTCGCTTGAAGAAAATGAAACATGGACCCTAAAAATTTTACCGCCTAGTAAGCGTGCAATTGGCAGTAAGTGGGTGTATAAGATAAAATATAATTCTGACGGAACCATTGAGCGTTACAAAGCCCGTCTAGTCGCACTAGGCAATAAGCAGATTGAGGGAGAGGATTATGGTGATACTTTTGCTCTTGTAGCTAAGATGGAAACGGTTCGTCTCTTTTTAAAAGTGGCCGCAGGTAACTCATGGCCTGTGTATCAGATGGATGTTCAGAATGCCTTCCTTCATGGTGATCTTACTGAAGAGGTGTACATGAAACCTCCTCCTGGTTTTACACCGACAAATGACAAGAAAGTTTGTAGATTGAGGAAGTCGATTTATGGTCTAAAGCAGACATCTAGATGTTGGTTTGCCAAGCTATCACAGGCTCTCCGCGACTATGGTTTCAAACAAACACATTCTAACTACTCTCTTTTTACCTTTGATCGTAATGGAGTCCAAATTTGTCTGCTCATTTATGTAGACGACATGATTCTCACCGGCAACAATGACCGTGCCTTAAGTTCGTTCAAAGCTTATCTTTCATCCTGTTTCAAGATGAAGGATATGGGTCTTTTTAAGTACTTCTTGGGAATAGAGGTTTCTCGTAACCAGTCTGGTTTTTATCTCAGCCAAAGGAAGTATGCACTCGATATCATTGTAGAGACAGGACTATTGGCTGCAAAACCGGCTATGTTTCCCTTGGAACAAAATCACCAGCTTGCACTTTCCACCTCTGCTCTACTTCTTGATGCATCTCCTTATCGCAGGTTGATTGGTCGGATTATTTACTTAGCCACGACGCGTCCAGACTTATCTTATGCAGTCCACACTCTTGCACAATTTATGAAGGCTCCGCATCTTGATCATTGGGAGGCTGCTCTTCGTGTTGTTCGTTATTTAAAGGGTATAGCTGGCCAAGGTATCCTTCTCAGCTCTACGAAAGATTTCCAGGTGAGTTGTTGGTGTGATTCTGATTACTCACGCTGTCCACTCACTCGATGTTCGGTTACTGGCTATTTTGTTCAATTAGGCTAGTCGCCAATATCATGGAAAACCAAGAAACAAGATACAGTTAGCAAGTCTTATGCATAAGCAGAGTACCATGCAATGTCCCATCTCCGCGACGAACTACTCTGAATCAAAAATGTTCTACAAGCCTTGGGCGTCAACCATCGGCAACCAATGTGCATTCATTGTGACAGTAAGTCGGCCATATACATCAGCAAAAACCCAGTTTTTCATGAACTCACTAAACACATTGAGAATGACTGCCATGTTGTTCGAGATGAGATCCTCAAAGGAACGATGTCCATGCACCATGTCTCTACAACCGAACAGCTCGCTGATATCTTTACTAAGCCACTAGAAACCAATGCATACGACGATTTCAGATCCAAAATAGACATCCTTAATTTGCATGCACCAGCTTGAGAGGGGTAATGAGATATGATCTCATACTAATGAGATATTATCCCATATCAATCTCTTCAATGTAAATTGATCCTAATTGTATCTTTTTAGGAAACTAGATATTCTCTTATCTTCATAAAAGCATGTACTCGTCATTGTGAATAATACAAAAAAAATATTCTTCTCTTTCTATTACACTTTGTATACATCTTTTAATTACTAACAATTGAAAAAAAAAATACTTGAAAGATGATCACATTTGCTTATTTCTAGAACTATACACAATTTTTTTTTTGGGTTTAGATTTCTAGAAAAAGGCGGAAATATATAACTCAGTTTAATACTTTAATGTATGCTAAGATCCATTATTTTTATTTTTTATATTTTACACATGAGTTTAATTGAAGTATGAAAAAACCTGAATCAACTCGTATTATTTTCGTCTATTATTTTAATCTAAGTGTCAGTTATAAATAATAAACATTAATTTGTTTTAGTTTTAGGTGGAAGTTGTACCTTTCCATTTACGGATTTTCTAGTTATATCCAGAAAATTGGATTAATATAAATATATATATTTCTTAAACTTTTCAATAAGCACAAATAGTAGTCAAATACTACTAAAATAAGTTTTTTTTTGTTCAAAAAAATACAACCAAAATCTATTTTTTTCCAAAATACCATAAAACTGAACTAACTTTGCTCTTATTAAATACTAATCTTTAAATCCTAAACAGTAAACCGTACCACCTAAAAACTATACTCTAAATCTAAATTTGTCAATCCAAACCTACAAAAAAAATTTCAACCCAATAAAAAATCATTTTTTGTGTTTATAGTATTTTTAGAAAATAAATATTGTTGGATTTTTGGAAAAAAAAACTTAAGAGTGGTATTTTTGGAAAAAATTAAAATTATGGTATTTTGAGGATTTTTTCTTCTACTAATATATTCGGATTTTATCTTGAGAATATGCTGGATTTAAAAATAGAATTTTAATTAATTTTAAGAATATATATTAAACTTGACAAAAAGGTGTTTAGTTTTATTGTTTTTTATAAAAGAAAAAAAAAAGTGTTTAGTTGACAAGTAAAGAAGTTATCAATTGAAAATCTCATAGAAGAAAAGTAAAGATGGTATAAATTGCTCAATGTAGTATCATTTTACATCCGCATGAATGACAATTTGAAATGATATTGGATTATGAATCTAATGACAACTACTCTAAGATGTATGAACCATTTTATAAAAAAAATGAGGAAAAGATAAAGATGTATGAACTAAATCTGTGAAAAAAGTAAATATCTAATTTGAAGGTCAAATGGGGAAAATACAATATATTATAGTATATTTTTATATAGGTACAAGAATAAATTGATGAAAAATATATTTGATCTTTGAGCCACAATTATTGGAGATGGTGGTGTCAGTATCTTTGAAATTATGAAGAAAATTGTCCCTATAAAGTTAAACCCACAAATTATGACCTACTTTCAAACACCATATATACATTTCTCCATAAACTTGGGGTCATAATCAACTAATAATGAAAACATGAATTTACATTATCAGATTTCATCTGATTTTTCTTTTAAATTCTGTAAATTACAAATGAATTTTTGGTTTGACGATGCCTAACTATGATCACGCACGGTATAGGAATGACGAATGCTAATATAACTACTACCATGTGTTTCAAGCTTTCAGCATAAACGATATGACATGAATAAAAAGAAAAAAAATTGATGGAATGATTTATTACAGAATACATTCCAATTCCAAAAAGGTTATAAAGTAAATATTAAACAATCAAGTAAGAGCTAGCCATAACGATTCCAAAATGGTAAAGAAATAATTAACAACACTAAACAAAATTAAAGAGTCAAAAGTGCATGACGTAAATGTTACATCAACTTTACGTATAAACCCATTCCCTCTCCCTTATTTAAACCCCAACACATACATATGAAACTACTCAACAAACTTTAAAACCTCATAACCACTAAAACACACACACCAAAATGGCGTTTGCGTTTCTCGTAACGCTACTACTACTATCACTTTCTAACGTTCCATTGTCTTCTTCCACGATCCAACAAGACTTCGTGATGTGTCTCGTCGACAACTCCGACGCTTCGTTCCCAATGGACTCGTCGTTCTTCACCGACGAACTAAACGCCTCTTCCTTTAAAGCCGCGTTAGAGACTTCTGCTCAGAACCTCCGTTACTTGATGCCTTCGAACCCGAAGCCGGAGTTCATCTTCGAGCCGCTATACGAAACGCACGTTCAAGCTGCCGTTGTTTGCGCCAAGAAGCTGAAGCTTCACTTGCGGCTAAGAAGCGGTGGTCATGACTACGAAGGCCTCTCTTACGTCTCGGAGATGGAAACGGCGTTTGTGATCGTTGATTTGTCGAAGCTTAGACAGATCAGTGTTGATTTGGAAAGTAACAGCGCGTGGGTTCACGCTGGTGCTTCTATTGGAGAGGTTTATTACAGGTAATTTAATCATACGCCTAATTAAGAATCATATGTTAAAGTACTTTTCATTATATAAAATGTATGATTGTTTTATTTATTTAATTAAAGCTATGGAGAAAAAAACCTCGTAAGTCTTCAGACAAAAAGTTTAAACTTAAAAAAAAATTGTTTGAAAATTGTGATTTAACCCATTGAAAAATATTCTGGTTTTGATTCAACCGGCTAGTTTATTCACTTTTGGTTCTTTAAATTGGATTAATAGATTTTTAGTATGGTTTTGGGGGTTTTGACTATTGGAGGTGAAAAAGATGTTGATAATAAAGTTAAAAACTGACCCAATTTACTATAAGAACCGAATATGATATTTTAAGCTATGGTTATGCCCCGGTTATTTATTGGTTTATTTTACTTGGATTTAAAAGGATTCAAGAGAAGAGCAAAATCCATGGTTTCCCGGCGGGTTTATGCACAAGCCTAGGCATCGGCGGCCACATAATCGGCGGAGCCTACGGTTCAATGATGCGTAAGTTTGGACTTGGAGCTGATAACGTTCTTGACGCTAGGATCGTTGACGCCGACGGCAAAATCTTGAACCGCGCGGCGATGGGAGAGGACGTTTTTTGGGCGATTCGAGGCGGTGGCGGAGGAAGCTTCGGCGTTATTCTTGCATGGAAAATAAAACTCGTTCCTGTGCCTGAGATCGTTACGGTGTTCACTGTCACGAGGACGCTTGAGCAAGATGGAACTAAGCTTTTGTACAAGTGGCAACAAGTCGCTGATAAGCTAGACGAAGATCTCTTTATCCGTGTGATTATTCAGCCGGCGAGCAAAACTCCAAAGAGCAAAGAGAGAACTATCTCAACTTCGTACCAAGGCCAGTTTCTCGGAGACGCTAATCGGTTGTTGCAGGTAAATTAATGGGGTCAAATTTAATTTTTGTAAACATTACGGGTCTATATTGTAATTTATGAAAATTTGGTTATGTAGGTGATGCAGAGGAGTTTCCCACAGCTGGGACTAACAAAGAAAGATTGTTTAGAGACAAGCTGGATCAAATCAGTAATGTACATTGCGGGTTTCCCAAGCACTGCGCCATCGGAAGCTCTACTAGATGGGAAGTCCTTGTTCAAGAATTACTTCAAAGCCAAGTCAGACTATGTGGAAGAGCCAATTCCAGTAGAAGGGTTAGAAGGTTTATGGGAAAAGCTTCTAGAAGAGGACTCACCGTTGACTATATGGAACCCTTATGGAGGAATGATGGCGAAAATACCCGAGACCGAGACACCTTTCCCACATAGGAGTGGGACGTTGTTCAAGATCCAATGGCTTACTTTGTGGCAAGATGGGAAAGTGAGCGAGGCGAAGCATATGGGGTGGATGAGGGAAATGTATAGCTACATGGAGCAGTATGTATCAAAAAGCCCGAGATCCGCGTATGTGAACTATAGAGATCTTGATTTGGGGATGAATGGTAAAGGGGGTGATGCAAGAGAATGGGGGAGTAAGTACTTTAAGGGTAATTTTGAGAGGTTGGTGAATATTAAAGCTAAGTTTGATCCAGAGAATTTCTTCAGACATGAACAAAGTATTCCTACGGAACTTGAGTGAATTTTGAGTTAAACAAATAATAAGAGTGTGTGGTATGAGATTTGTCTTAGGAAAGACATATTACTTGTTTTTGTGTCTTTTTGTTTTTTGTTTTCAAACATGGTCAACAAACTTGTAATTCAAAACCGTTATCCAATCTAATTCCTCTAAGTTCTTTATCCTGCTTAGAAATATAAGTAATGGAAAATTTGGCTAATAAAACCAAACCCAACACTGCCTATACTGATGAGAGTAAGGTAATGACAAACCAAAGAGTTTTCCATGCTCTCTTACATTAGAATCCTTGGATTGAAGTTAAACTATAGGAGGATCCTTGAAAAATGCAATACTCTCAATAAGCCATTGTTTGGTTTGAAGCAGTAACCATCGAAACCAAAATGCCATGTCCTCACAATATATTCATATTTACAATTATATATTAATCCTAAAATCGGTATTGTTCTACCATAATATCTACAGTTTTATATTACTTTTCGTGTGATAAATTTATTTCCTTTGGCCGATATGGGTATTACAAGATGCCAATGAACATCAATGGTTGATGAAGACATGTAGGTTGCTGAGAGTTGGGTTGGATTCTTTAGGAAGCGTTCCAATATCTTTTCATGGCACCAACAAGATGGGCGAAACTATTATTTCCCCAAAAATTTTGGCACGTGGCGTTGGACCTTTTTACATTCTCTACTACGATGTACAAAAAGAGAAAACTAGAAAGGTTCAGCTTAAAGGAGTTGGGGATGATGAAGATTTTAGGAGTCGTTATGGAATTGGGAACAATGGTAACTGCCTTATCCATATCTCACCAGAACAAGGTCGAAACTATAGTTTTTTTTTCGTTTTTTTTTCCTTTTCTGGTTGATCTTAATTGGTATAAGAGCATGATGATAAAAATTTTGATTTTTCTTCTTTCTACATAACTTTTAAGTACTACTTCTTAAATTTCCGCAATGTGGCTGTAACTCATTTTTTTTATTTCCTTCTTTTCCCAAAGTATATATGTATCAGTTTGGTACTTGATGATATCTGATATTATTGTTCGAGCCAACGTCAAATAATTAGATATAAGGTCAAATATTTCCCAACATCGATTTTGTAATTTATTAATTGCATCAAACATACGAAAGTTTCCAAATTATTAATTGCTACAAAAACTTTGAAGTTCAAATGGTAATGTTTTTTTAGAAATAAGGCTTCATGAGTGTCATTGGATTACGGAAACACTTGAGGGATACTTGGAGTAGAAGGCATCCAAGTATCTGACTCGTCGAATCTCGGAGTGGAGGGTTCGGAAGGTGCAGCCATCATACGAATGGAAAAGGCGGGAAATCGGGGAGTGATGGCCAAACTGGAACCCGAAACTTAGGCTTCTCAGCATTAGGAAATGCTGGCGGCGGAAGGAGAGGCATATCAGGCGGAGGCGGTGGGAGGAGAGGCATATCAGGCAGAGGCTGTGGAAGGAGAGGCATATCAGGTGGAGGAGGCGGCGGCGCCACTGCTTCTTGGAAAGACGGGAAGTCAGGGAAACCGAGGTCGTGGACTGGTGAATTACGACCCGAAGATGGGTAATCATCGGCTCCAATCTCAGCTACTTTAGATGGGAATCTCACTAGTCGCGAAGATAATGTTTTTTTGGAGTTTAGGAGTGTGAAGAAACTTAGAACGAAGACGTATCTAAGCATAACTGAAAGTAATGCCATTGTGGGTGTTGATGTTTAGTCTTTTGTGTAATTCTATGGTTAGTTACTGAATATTCAACTTTATATGATTTGTATAATCTTTGCATAGTATTTTGCGTTGTGTTCCTACTTATCACCAACGCATATTCTAATAATTTTTATTCAAAGTCAAACGTCATGTCAACAAGAGTGTTTTGAGCAATATCAATATAGATCAACCTGAAGTTATTAGGTCAACGGACGAGCATAACTTTCTCTTGCGCAATACTCTACATGGTTTTGTTTTTAACATTTTATATAACCAAAACCAAACCGGACGAGAAAAGAATAACCAATTACAACTTTAAGTTTTTTTTTTTTTTTTTTTTTTTTTTTTTTTAAGGTTCTTAGAAACATCATCTGGTTTTCGAAACAAACCCTGTCTAATTCTAAACTCAGATTATCTCTACAATGTTGCATCCATATGGCCGGTCTTAGGGTTACCGAGGCCTAAATCGTTTGATATGTGATATTTTATAAAATATAAAAGAGAGTGATATTGGTTTTTAATTTGTAAAGAATTTTGATGAATTGAATAAAATCATTGGAAGTGAATAAGTGAAATATTTTAAAAGATTGCTATAGAGTTTTTATAAACTTGTTGATTAGTTTTCTAGAATTTGTACGTAAAGTCTTCCAAACAATATACATTTGCATGACTATATTTTATGTAGAAAAGTATTTAAAATAATAAACTAATAACATAATAATTGAAAATTCTAAATTCTTTTGTTTTAGTTGAATAAAATAAAACTTGTTTTATTTTATAAAATTCTGAAAAATAACTCCAAATTTATTAAAATTTTAAATGATTTTGATTTTCACAAAATCACAAATTAATAACACCAAACTTTAACAAAAACTTTATTAAATAACAAGTTAACATCAGATTTTACATGAACATATATATCAGCTAAGAATTGTTTTCGTTAAGTAGCCCAAATAACTAGCATATATAATGTGGTCTAGCTAAAAAAACACTGAAATAACGAAGATCAAGTAGCCCATCATCACCAAGAATTTTGGGAATAAACTTTTTGGTTTTGACTCTTTGACCGAACCCGATCAATTTCACAGTTTTCTTCTATACAATCAAAAATCTCGGTTTATCACTAAACCAAACCAGTTTAACTCATCCTTTCTTTCCACAACGATTTAACTCATCTTTTTTCTTCAGTGTTACATAATCCTAACGAACTCAGTTCTCTGTTTCTGTTACAACTTCGCCCGCCGTTTTAATTCTCCGATGGCCACCTCATGCCAGCTCCTCCTCATCATCCTCACCACCACCGTCTCATTCCTCACCTCCTCCGCTTCTCCTCCGCGTATCTCACGTCCAAGATCACCAACACGCCGACAGAATCAAACCTCTGTTTCGTTGTTCACTGCACATTAGTCATTAACTGGCTCGTTCTTAGTTCCACTGACGGCTTTGGCTTTGTTCTGACTCTATCTTCGGGTGACGTTTTCCGGCGTATTAACCGTCAAGATTCAACTAACGGCGGGAAAAGTATATTTCTTTTTTTGTCATTTTCAAGAGTTTATAGACTAAAGTTTTAGTCTTTTCAATATTTCGTGAGAATTTTGACATAATGTAAAGTCTTTTCACATTGAGAAAGAGCAAATTTTCTTGAATTTTAAAGAAGAGTTTTTCTATTATTATTGTATGAATTTCCGCATTAGCTAAAGAATCGAACTTTCTAGTTTACACTTCTAAGTTCTAACGGTAAAGGTTAGGTTATTTGCTCACGACAAAAAAAAAGAACAAAAGATAATGAATAAATTCTCCCAAAACTAAAAAAAATAATAATAATAATCAGAAATAAATTTATTCTATCTATCTAAAAGATATAAAGTTGGCACTGTCTTGTTGGCTGGCTTCTTGAGTTACATCAAATCTACTCCTACAAGTTTTCCTTTGGTTTAAACTCACGGAACAGTTTGAATGATATGAAGTGATCTTTTGAGTGTGATGAGACTTGATTCTTGTGGTTCCAGTACTCAACAAGTCGATGGTTTGGGTCAAGAACTTCAATGGCCTGTAGAGAAGGATTGCAAGTTGTGTAAAGAGTAAAGATTGCTAGGATTTGAATGTAGAACAAGGGCCCAAGGCTTGGGTTTGGATTTGAATGTAGAACAAGGATGTGAACCTTTTAGCGTTGCTCATATTTTCTTTTAAGTGTTTACGTTTTCTTCTAATGGAGTACTGAAAGAAGAGTAGTCTGGTTGGAAGAGGAATTGGTAAAGCTTAGCTCTCATCACGATGTTGATGTTGATATTTTATAGATTAAATTATATTCTATGCAAATGGCCAAGACTTGAAAAACTACAAATAGAGTCAATTGCATATATATACCTTTGTTGCATGCATGTTTCGTAGCACATTCGTGAGTAGTGACAAAGCTTCCTGTCAAAATGATCTCTTAATATCGCATGTTTTGCTCACTGCATGTGAACTGCTTCTGCTATTACTTACTGCTTCTGCCTCAATCTTCAGTCAACGGTTGGATAAATTGGTAATCCTCGTCAAGTTTCAAGCTCTTAAAAGGTAGTTTTTTAATATATATATAATTTTTGGAATGATATATATAACAAATTCTCAAATAAAATAAAAATATTCTACAAAAATGTACGAAAAGATTCTATTACCATGATAATGAACGAACGGTCAGGGAAAATAATAGCAAAACCATAATAGTTTATACAGGTCCATGATAATGTTATATTGGTTGGGCTTGGTAGCCCTCGAGAAAGCCCTAACTGTGTATATACATAGGGAGAGATAAAAACATTTGCGTAACTTTGACGATTCCATCTCATCTCAGCAGCAGGTCCGACGAGATCATCCCCGTTCTGATAATGGAGGAGGGAGTAGATCGACTAGCAGAAAGAGTTGGTAACTCAAAACGAAGCGGGAGTCCTAAGTATAACGAGTGCATTAAGGTCCCGCGTCGGGCTTTGGTTTTTGATCCAAAAAGCGGATCTCCTCCATTGTTGTTGCTGTCTCCAGAAGAGGGCGGTTGTCGTCTGTACAACCCTGACGAAGACAAGGTTTACGAGACGAAGAGTGACTTTTCAGGGTATCGATTCCTAGCAAACTCGGGTAAGTGGTTCCTGGTGTTAGATGAATCTCGATCGGATCTCTATATCGTAGATGTGTTTAGCGAGGAGAGGATCAATCTTCCGGCTCTAGAGTCAATCAAGGGTGGCCTTTACAAGGTTGAGCGAGTAGGAGATAATGAATTCACCGTTGATTTAATTAAACCTTATATGCCTGGTGCTTCGCGTCCTAAGACTACCAAATATCTGAGAGGTCTTTTGTGGGTAGACGACAAGAAGAAGAATGGAGTCGACTATGTTGTTGTGTGGCAATTTCAGGAAGCCCAGTTTTTAGGCTTTTGCAGGAATGGGGATTTCCATTACAGCGATATTCCAATACGGAACAGGGTCCATGTTCCAGGGAGTTCCGAGGCCTACAAGATGTGGTGCTCAAAGGTTATTGTCTTTACTACCTGTCGCACCGTTGCTACATTCGACTACTGGATTTGTCTGGACAAGGTGGTTTCAAGGATGTGTATGCGCTCCCTAGCTTTCAAATGTGGAAGCCAAGTAGGCCTAGTGGTGATTTGGGAATAACGGGAGTAAAAAAGCTTATCTCATCTGGCGATAGCATTGCTGTTACATCATCAGGAGACGTTTTGTTGGTCTATACCAGGGCTTACGAGCCTGTCTGTGAAAGCTCTAGGATCTTCCACGTCTTCAAGAGTGATCCTAAAGGGCTAGACCGGAGCCTTGTTGAGGTTGAATCTCTAGGTGATGAGGCCCTGTTTTTCGATTTGGGTATCACCGTGCCTGCTGACCCTACCCTTGGTATTGAGCCAAACTCCATCTATTTCACCCGTAATGACCGTTTCGGTCACCGGGGTTGTTATATTCCATGCCTCGACATATGTGTGTACAATATTGCAACAAGGACCATCAAACGCTTCCTCAGTGGCTCCACCTTAAAACTCAAGGATGCGCAGTGGTTTCTCCCCTCAGCTTGATTTGGTGTTCTTAAGAGTTTCTCTTGCGTTGTCATTTTCCTGTGTTCAATCTTGCAACAAAGACCCTCAGACGCCTCCCCATGATTTCTCCCTCAGTCCTTGCTTTTGTTTCTTTGTTATCCTCTTTTTCTTTTCATGTATAGTATTTGACATTGCTAAGTTTTTCTTTTCATGTATATATTTGACATAGCTAAGTGTTTCTTTTCATTTATAATATATGACAATGCTAAGTGTTTATTTTCATGTATAATATTTGACAATGCTAAGTGTTTAAAAATACCTTTTAAGACTAACGTTCCAGATTTCAAACCAACAGTTCAGATCAAATTATCATACACTCGTTGTCGTTGTAAGCATTAGTAAAGAGTTAATTTTTTTAAATGTCTGCCAAGGTAAGATAGACTTTCCAGTTTCCAGTCATCCAGCCTGTCAGCAATTTCACTATGCTTCTCACAAAGATTGAGTGTTACACAAGTTATAGAAAAATTTAGAAGAGGAGAGCATGTGAAATATATATTAATATATACACAATTAAAGCTGGTATATATATTAATATATATATCGACCTTTGTTGCATGTTTCGTAGCACATCAGTGAGTAGTCCTGTCAAAATGATCTCTTAATATCGATGTTTAATTTTGCTCACTGCATGTGAACTGCTGCTGCTATTACTTACTGGTTCTGCCTCAATCTTCAACCAACGGTTGGATAAATTGGTAATCCTTATTTCCTCCCTTCTTCGTTTCATCACTAACTGGAGATTGGGCGTTCGGTTTTTCGGTTTGGTTTTGGTTCGGTTTTTTCGGTTTACAGTTTTTTTGGTTTTATAAAAATTAAACCATATAGAAACCATATGTAATCTGGTTTGGTTACGGTTCGGTATTTTCGGTTTTATCAAAAATGAAACCATATAAAAACCATACATATAACGGTTTGGTTTGGTCTTGGTTTTGAACGGTTATTCTATACTTTAAAAAATAGATAGTTGATACATAACTAAAAAATAAGCATAAAAGTAAAACCTAAACATAATTAAAAAAATAGAATCCAAATATAGTTTTGTAAACCCAAATACTTAATTGAAATTTAAACTTTTAGAAAGTAAAGGCTATTGAAAAAGAAAACCAGAAAAAAAGACAAAAAAAAAACTTGGAAATCAATAACTATAAGTCCAATGTAAATTTATAAGCTGGAGAAACTAATTATATCTAATTATCCTAAATTTTTACTAAAAACCAAAAAAACCATTCGGTTTTACAGTTTTTAACCAGACCAAACATAAACCAAATGGTTAATTAAAATAAAAACCAAACAGATTTTTAGATTTAATCATAACCAAACCAAAACATTTATTTTGGTTTGGTTCGGTTCAGTTTTTTGGAGTTTGTTTTTTTTGCCCACCCTTATCACTAAGGTGGGATTATTGGTTATATAATTTTAATGTACAGTAAAACCTCTATAAATTAATAATGTTGGGGCCAAGACATTTTATTAATTTATAGTGATATTAATTTATTTATAAATTAATAATTATTATTTTATAATGTAAATTAATAATTATTAATTTATAGGTATACTTTTAATTGTTTAATTTTTTAAAAATTAAATTGAGACAATTATTGCAAAATGAGATTAGAATTTTGGATGTTGTAAATTTTATGGTATTAGAATTGAATTTGAAATAATTAAAAAATATTATTGACAATGAATTACAAAATATTATAGACAAATTCACTTATACACATGACATAAATATTAAAACATATGAATAAAAATATCAATTATCGTATTTTAATAGTTTATCAAACTATCAAAATGTAAATGATGAATATTTAGAAAGTGAAAACTTTTAAAAGTTTTAGCTGTTTTATGAAATGTTATAGAATATTTTATATCATTGTAGTTTGAAGATACAACATAACAATTGTTTTATAGATATGAGGTTTAAGAACATACTTTACTATATCATACATATATATATATAAATTTTTACATGATTATTAATTTATGATATTATTGGGACCATATTTTACATGAGGATTTCAAAAAAATTATTATCTTATTATCTTATCGAATTTTGTTATGTTTTACACTGTCTCGACTTGTGACTAGCAAAATTTATTAATTTATAGTATTTATTAATTTATAGAGTATTAATTTATAGAGGTTTTACTGTATTTGAAAAGTAGCCACTAAATTTCAAGTTCTTAAAAAGTAGCTTTTTAATATATATATATATATATATATATATTGTTACATTAATATTAACCATATACTGTATTGCTTATATTTTTAACAAATTCTCAAATAAAATAAAAATTATTTTACAAAAAGGACAATTCTTGGGTTCACCCTAGGGGTGAACCTCTCTTATTCACCCCCTCTTGATTAAGGAAACAAATTATTAATTAAAGAAACAAAATCTATTTATAATTCAATTTTAATTATAATCATTATATTATAGTTTTTAATTATAACACCTAAATCTAAATTACATTTTTATAAACCCAAACCAAGATATAATATTGTTTAATTGTGTAATTTAAACTCTAACCACTCTTTTATAAACCCAAATTGAAATACAATTTTGTTTAATTGTAAAATATAAACCCTAACCACTCTTTTATAAACCCAAACCGGCATATAATTTTGTTTAATTATAAAATCTAAACCCTAACCACTATTTTATAAACCCAAACCGACATATAAATTTCTTTGATTGTAAAATCTAAAGCCTAAACCCTTACCACTCTTTTGTAAACCCAAACCGACATATAATTTTGTTTAATTATAAAGTTTAAACTCTAAACACTAACCACTATTTTGTAAACCCAAATCGACATATAATTTTGTTGAATTATAAAATCTAAACCCAAACCCACATATTCGTTTAATTGTAAAATCTAAACCAAATCACTATTTTGTAAACCCAAACCGACATAATTTCCTTATTAAAAAATCTACAGAATTTGTTTCATAAATTTATTTTATCTTTTTATTTTAATTTTGATTTATTTTATAAATATGATATGATATGGCGTTTTGTTGTATTTTGATTGGTTAATTAATAGGGGTTGAATAAAAGAGGTTCACCCCTAAGCGAAACCACCAACACCATACCTGTAATGAGACGTTTGTCATTTGGGGAGCCAAGACAAGATTCAGGGTAAGTCTCATCGTCCATCTCTATAATGGAACATAACTGAATAGTTTCTAGTATGTTGAAGGAATATAATTAAACTTCTGGTCTAGTTTATCTCAGTATCCAGTTATCCTCTATCCAATGCTTCATTGACTGGTAAAAGCTGATAAAGGGAGTGTTCAGAGTTTTCCGCCATGCCAACTTAAGTAAACGTGTGTTATGTCAGTTTGGCTTAATGTGTATAAGTATAGGGTTGACAGATGCAGGAGCAGGCTAGTATTTGGTTGGTTTGAGGTTTGGGAATGTATATAGGATTGACAGATGCATGAGGAGGCTAGTATTTGGTTGGTTTGGGGTTTGGGTTAACAAACCTTAAATTACAGTTTCTTTCTGCTGGTTTTTTCTTTGATTCTCCACTGTATTCCTTTTATTTCGAGAAATGAAGGAGAGAATCACTTCTGAATCTGTCATAAAGATGTTCTTGAAACTATTGGACTTATAATTGCTTGCTGATCATTGGACTAGTTATCACCCAACCCTAAGATTGAAGAAACGAGTTACTTAGTGATGTGACAAATGGAATTATCTGTACCTTGGGTTTCCATTTCTCTACTGCTCTCGTGTCTAAATGAACTAAACTCATCAATCTGACTCTGTTTATGGATAAATCTATATAAATGTGTGCAGCTAGAGAACCACAAGGTCGAAAAAGGTTACGCCGAAGTGTTAATTGGAGAGGATGAAGTAGCCGTAGCGGTTAGTCCTAGTGGCACGGCCCATGCTCTAGTAAATGTCGATCCTGTGCGCTCTACTTTCTTCATTGGTTGCCAAGACAGTGATATGCAGAACAACAGCTCCACTAGCGACTACAAAATATGGAAAGATCTATAAACCAAAGTGGGGTTAGTTTAGTTTCTCTTGTTCATTCAGATTCTCATTGGCCTTTCCTTTCTTTCGAGATTATTTGTATAGAATAGGCTTTGCTTTTTTTTTCTTTTTCTCAGTCATATTTGTTACCGAGAGTACAAACCTGAAACTTTCAATGTTTAGGGCTCATTCCGTAAGAAACAATTCGTATGTATATTTGTTGTTTCTTCACAGTTGAATTTGCAATACAAGTATCTGAGGGACAGTCTCATTGCAAAATTAGCACTGTAAGCAATCAACCACGAAAATTTATAATTTATGATTAAAATATTTCTTTTCAAATTTTGAAATATAAAAACAATCTTCATAATTTTATTTCATAGATTGAGATATATCCATGTAAAATTATGTGTCAGCAAGTGTAAGTTTTTCTACCTAAACGCAAATTGTTAATTTGAGGTACTCTATGTTGTAGAAAGATACAGTAACAGTACAGTTCTAGGTTGTATATATCAACCTACCGACTAAAGCATAAATTGGTTTCTTCAAACGTGTTAATTGATTTATGGTCTCAAAACAGTGTGCCATTTAATGATGTAGTTACTTAAGTCGTACAAAGATATCTAATTCATATGGAATGGCTTAAATAAGGCTTCTAAAAGTTTTCTCTGTCCAGCATGCACGAGGTCATGGACTCTATGAATCTTAAAGAACACTCATAATCATGTCCTTTTGTTTCTCATAGAGCGTTGTGCTAAACTCCTAATACCTACTGCATTTGATTAGTGTTCTAAAATCTGTTAATGGAACTTTTTATACTAAAAGTTGCAATCAGAGGTCTAGTTTAAGTTTATGTAGAGTTGAGAGATAATTAACTTTGAAAACCACTAACTAAACTTCAAAATGAGAAGCTAAAACATAAAAAAACATAATAATGTCTAACAAAAAAAAGGACATTATTATGTATATCGCGAGTGTGTCAATGCATTGGAGTGTGGCAGTTTTGCCATGTGCTAATGGACCAACCTTAAAAGTAAAAAAAAAATGTAAAACAAAAGTGAAAAGAAAAGAAAATAAAAATAAAGCAACACCTCCTCGTTGTCGTTGTAAGCATTAGTAAAGACTGTCAAGATAAGAAAAACTTTCCACTCATCCAGCCTGTTAGCAATTTCACTATGCTTCTCACAAAGATTGAGTGTTCCACAATTTATAGAAAGATGAAGAAGAAGAGAACATCGAGAGTACTGTCACAACGATCACAAGAGCATATGAGAAATCCAATTTTTGTCTTGGTCATTCTTTTAATTTTTCCCGTTTTATTGATTATGCAGCCTAATTCCTAAATTTAAACTACAGAGGAAAAAAATAGAGAGTGTGTAATATGTAAAAACCATAGATATAAAAGATGTAAGTGATGGTAGTTTAGTATATATTGGTAATAAATACAGAGAATATAATAGCCAAAAACTTTTCATTGCAAAGTGTTTCTTTTCATGTATAATATTTGACATTGCTAACTATCTCTTTTAATACTCTTTACTAATGATGTCGTTGTAAGCATTAGCAAAGAGTTACTATTTAAAAAATGTATTTGTCAAGGTAAGATAGACTTTCCAGTCATCCAGCCAGTCAGCAATTTCACTATGCTTCTTACAAAGATTGAGTGTTCCACAAGTTATAGAAAGATGAAGAAGAAGAGAGCATCGAGAATACTGTCACAACGGTCACAAGAGCATATGAGAAATCCAATTTTTGTCTTGGTCATTCTTTTAATTTTTCCCGTTTTCTTGATTATGCAGCCTAAATCCCAAAAATTAATTCAAACTACAGAGGAAAAAAAAAAGAGTGTGTAATATGCAAAAACCATAGATATAAAAGATGTAAGTGGTAGTTTAGTATATATTGTAATAAATACAGAGAATATAATAGCCAAAAACTTTTCATTGCAAAGTGTTTCTTTTCATGTATAATATTTGACATTGCTAACTGTTTCTTTTAATACTCTTTACTAATAATGATGTCGTTGTAAGCATTAGTAAAGAGTTACTTTTTAGAAAATGTCTTTGTCAAGGTAAGATAGACTTTCCAGTCATCTAGCCAGTCAGCAATTTCACTATGCTTCTTACAAAGATTGAGTTGTTCCACAAGTTATAAAAAGATGAAGAAGAAGAGAGCATCGAGAGTACTGTCACAACGATCACAAGAGCATATGAGATCTCCAATTTTTGTCCTGGTCATTCTTTTGAATTTTTCCGTTTTCTTTATTATGAAGCCTAAATTCCCAAAAATAATACAAACTAAAGAGAAAAAAAAGAGAGAGAGTGTAATATGCAAAAACCAAAGATACAAAAGATGTAAGTGGTGGCAGTTTAGTATATATTGTAATAAATACAGACAATATACTACCCAAAAACTTTTCTGGTCATCTGATGAATTCAAAGTGTTGGAATCCAACAAATAATTCCATAATTAGAATAGGAACATACACTAAGTGTTTAATTTCAAAACCAAACCCAAAGAAGAAAAAGACTACTATCAAAAACCTGAATTCAAACCCGGACATAATGAGCAATTTATTTCAGTTGGAGGAACCTTCATCGTTCGTCGTCATGTGTCGTGGAAAAAGTTTACACCTCTCTGCTTTTAAATATAAACATCCTCTAGTTTTTGGTACATTGGCTTTTCTCTATCTTTTTCTTTGAATCCGTAGATTTCTGAAAAAAAAAAAAAAAATTGCCTCAATCATAGTTCGGTGCAGCTGCAGCATCGGAAGTCCAAGTCGGAAGTTCAATTAACTTCGAAAACGCTTCAAGGTACTCCCTACGATCTTGATCGTTTATAGTCGTAAGATGCTACTTGCTACTATCTTGATCTTTTCACATTGGCTTTTGTATCTTCTTACCAACTTTCTTTGTTTCTATATATGTAGCTGAATTACATGTATTCTATATGTATTGCATGCTGATGATTGATTGATTCATCGTTCTAGGTTAGCTGATAGCTGATGGAGTTTGTCTAAATGCTAGTAGTTTTGTGGCTTGTTGAAGTGTGGGAAATAAGATGACTTTTTTTTTTAGATTAGCGGGTTACATTTTCTAAACACACATGTACTATCCAAAATTCACATAACTGGATTAGTATATGCCTTCCACAATTCTTTTGTTTATGATTTCATTAGAGGCAAAGCATAAGTTTTGTATTTTGAATGCATCAGTTCTATTCCCTTTTTTATTATTCTCTGAACTGTCAACAACATTACCCATTATTTTATTTCCTTACATCTAATTAAAATTGTTTTTATTTTCATTAGATGGAAAATGTATTTCCTACACTCACTATTCCCTTTTTTATTATTCTCTGAATTGTCAACAACATTACCCATTATTTTATTTCCTTACATCTAATTAAAATTGTTTTTATTTTCATTAGATGGAAAATGTATTTCCTACACTCAGTGAGATTCCAGTGGGTCTTTCTACACATTTTCAACACATGATTGTTTCAACGCATGATTGATTGGTTAAGCTATGCAAACTCACAAGATGTTCTGCCTAAATACAAGAATCTAGGCCACATGTATGAGTTTTTGGATGCACAAGGACTTGTTAGATGTTTATTCAAGAGTTGCCAAGGAGATGAAATAAGTTTGATGATAGAGGCATCTGTGTATCTATTGGATCATCCACTAGATGGTCCTAGATCATCATCTCCATAAATGTTTGCTGGAGTTTTGCCCACTATATTTGTGAGATTCATAAACAAAAATGGAAAGATGGAGTCGGGTGTTTTGGTGGAATTCAAGGAATTTGTGAATCACATTAATATATACATGATTCAGGAAAATCTTGCAATAAACATGGATGAAGTGCATAAGATGTATGTTTTGGCAACATGGATCACAACCCAAGTAACATCCTTGTCGCAATAGAAGAGGGGATACCGCACCTTATTCCTATTGATCATGAAATGTGCTTTGTCGGGAAAAACTACGACTTGTGTGGCCCTTATTGGTTAAGCTTAGAGAATGGTCTCAACGAAGCTTTATGTCAAGAGTGTATGGAGTATGTGGAAAATCTAGAGGTGGATGCTGATATTACGTTTCTGAGGCGGTGTGGATGGAACTTTCTCGAGGAATACATTGAAAGGTTCAAGATCTTTACAACTTTCTTGAAGAAAGCAGTTGCACAAGGACTTGCACCTTTACACATTGGGAAGATTGCTTCAAATAATTGCAATCATCCGAGGTTTTGCTAGGAGCGCAAAAATCGAATTGAGAAAAGATGCAAATTATATTTAAATTAAAAAAATCAGAAACGAATTACAACAACATAATATAAAGCATAAAATAAATCAAGGAGGCAATATATGTTATCTCTTTCCTTAATTCAATAAATCGGCCGTAAGTGCTTTCGGACAATCACGATTTATGAATCCCAGGATACAACCGATCACGAACTATTACAGTAGCACACCAGTAATAAAATTCAAGCGAACAGATCTACGTTATACTCTCGAGACTACTAAACTAAAAACTTACTTGGACTAAGCAAGGGAGAGGGAGAGAGAGATCTTCAGAGGAAAGAGTCTTTGTGTTTTTGAGTGTGAGAAATAATGAGAGGTTGTGTCTCTATATATAGTGGAAGGAGGGAGGTCTCAAGAAAATATTCACTGAATATTCTCGGAGTACTGCCCAAATTTGCTTGGAGTTTACACAAAGTCTTTCCAAAAAATTAGATGAGCCTACAGCAGTCTCAAGAGCTCCAGAGCCCAAAAGCCCAAGAGTCCAAGAGGCCACGACCCGTTTCCAATGTGAGACTTTTTTTCAAACATCCCAAGTAGCTCACTTCACACTCTTATTTCGCATTCAAATCAACTCCGTTTTGGACGTATGGGTATACCATCTTGTAGCACTCGTTACCAGCTTTCCATTGCACTATCAACCCGACAATTCCGAGCACCCATTTAGCCGGAATTTGGCCGGAAAATCGCCGGAAAGTCACTGTCCCAAAACCTGCAATTTTCTGAAACTTGTTTCAGAAAAATTCAGTTCCAACAATCCCCCACATGAATAGAAATAAGTCTAAACATATGACGACATAACTAACCCTATAGACTGACACTACTAGCTAGACTAGACAGACCTTCGAGAGTATATGCGAAAACTAACTGTATCTGAGTTAGTGGCGTTTTTCAACCTTGAACCGACTCATTGTTATACCTGTCGAGTTTACTCGGCCAGTTGGTGAACATGATGTCTTGAACCATCCGGATTTGTATGTAAACTTAGACAACAGGCATAACACAGCTTCGTTTTCTCGTAGAACGAGGTTCTCTATTGTGTTCATTGTGGCCTTGAACAGGCCTGGTTAATCATGAGTGAATTTGGAGAGTATAGCCTCATATATTCTCCTAGAAACGGCCCCATTTCACACTCACAAGGTGATTTTAATAGCTGCTTGTATTAAAAGAAATATCCTGTAATTATTTCAAATATTTTACAAAGCTACATTTCAAATCATTAAAAGCATATGCTTAACCTCTAACATACATGAAACACTTTAAATCATTTTAGGAACTGGGAAAAGACAAAAGTCTCTTTGTTCTTGTAGCAGGTTCAACTTGATTTAGTTGTCCCTTTTGAACCTAGGTCATGGAGTCTCCAGTCTGAGTAGGTGGGGTTACCATCAAACCTCCTCTTAAGTCGTAGGCTTTAAACCCACTCCTCTTGATGATTTTATAACTTGATCTCGCGCCAAACCTTTTGTAAATGGATCCGCTAGGTTTTCTTTCGTATGGATGTAATCAATTGTAACTATACCAGTTGAGATAAGTTGTCTAACAGTTTTATGTCTCCGTCTGATGTGACTAGATTTGCCATTGTAATGGGTATTCCTTGCCCTGCCCAAAGCCGATTGGCTATCACAGTGTACACGTATTGCAAGCACAAGATTCCCCCACATTGGGATGTTTTCCAAGAAATTACGAAGTGATTCAACTTCCGACATAGCTATCTCCAATGCTATGAATTCAGATTCCATAGTTGATTTAGCTGCTAGAGTTGTTTTGGAAGACTTCCAGGACACTGCTGCACCTCTAAGTGTAAAAACATATCCACTTGTGGATTTTGAGTTTCTCGAGTTTGCGATCCAGTTGGCATCACTGTAACCTTCCAAAACTTCGGGTTCTCTACCATAATGCAAACCATGATCTTTGGTATAACGTAGATAGTACAAAACTCTAGTTATAGCCATCCAATCCAGTCTTATACAGATACAGTTTGTCAAGTACATTAGACTGCCAATTACCCTTGCATACTCCACCTGTTGCACAGGTTCACCAGAATTTTTGGTCAAGTGAATTTGAGGATCCTCTGGAGTTTTTTCAGTCCCATTTGAGTAATGCTTGAATCGATCAAGCACTTTTTCAGCATAGTGGGTTTGAGACAAGATAAGGTCCTCATCAGTTCTGATGATTTTTATCCCCAAAATTACATCTGCTAAACCCAAGTCCTTCATGTCAAAATGTCTTTTGAGCATGTTTTTCGTTTTAGTTATGATATCTTTGGTGCTGCCGATGATGAGCATATCATCTACATATAAGCATAACAAAATGTACCCTGATGGAGTAGTTTTGTAATATATGCATTTGTCACATTCTTTAATGCGAAAACCATTAGAGATCATCATACTGTCAAACTTCTCATGCTACTGCTTAGGAGCCTGTTTGAGTCCATATAATGACTTCACAAGTTTACACACTTTATGTTCTTGTCCTGGAATAACAAATCCCTCAGGTTGTTTCATGTAGATTTTCTCCTCTAAATCTCCATGGAGAAAAGCAGTTTTTACATCCATTTGATGGATTTCAAGATTTCTCAAGGCTGCAATACCTATGAGCATCCTGATCGAAGATAGTCTTGTTACCGGTGAATAGGTATCAAAGAAATCTAAACCTTCTTTTTGCCGAAATCCTTGCACTACAAACCTAGCCTTGTACCGCTCAATATCGCCACTGGGTTTTCGTTTTATCGTAAAAAGCCATTTACATCCCAAAGGCTTAAATCCTTGTGGTAGATCTGCCATCTCATATGTATGATGTTGCATGATAGAGTCTATTTCGGTTTTGACAGCTTCCTTCCAATAAGGTGCATCAAGTGTAGACATAGCTTCTGCGTATGTTCTAGGTAGATTTTCAACTAAAAATGCCATCATCAGAAAATCATCACCAAACGATTTACTTTTGCGAGCTCGTTTGCTCCGTCTAGGTTCGAGTTCTGTTTCTACAGTAGTATTACTCAAAGTATTGCCAGCTTCAGAGGTCGCTGCATCTCTTGTTCACGAGTCCGTTTTTGATTTTTCCTACAGGGAAAAATGTCTTCAAAAAATGAAGCATTTCTTGACTCCATAACTGTATTCACATGGATATATGGAATATCTGATTTATGAACCAGAATTCGATATGCACTACTGTTATGTGCATATCCGATGAAGATACAGTTTATGGTCTTTGGCCCAATTGTGATCTTTTTAGGAGGTGGTAAAACCACTTTTGCTAGACACCCCCACACTTTGAGATATTTGTACGAAGGTACTGTACCTTTCCAAAGCTCATAGCCTCATATGGTGATTTGCCAGTAACCTTATGTGGTATCCTGTTGAGGATGTAATTAGTGGTAAGCAAAGCTTCCCCCCTCCCCCCCCCCCACATGTTCTGGGCTAACACAGATTCCTACAACAACGCATTCATCATCTCTTTCAAAGTTTGATTCTTTCGTTCGGCTACTCCGTTAGATTCTGGCGAGTAGGGAGCTGTTGTCTGATGTATAATGCCTTTTTCTCTACAAAATGCATTGAACGACTCATTATGTTCTCCTCCTCTATCACTTTGAACTACCTTTATAGTTTTCTGAAGCTGATTTTCTACTTCGATGTCTCTTGATGATCTCATCCGTTGGTTGAGAGTTGAGAACAACAATCGTGGAGCTCATTCGGATGCTCAAAGCTAGGGGCATGATGTTCATGTAGCTGAGCATAAGGCCAAGTTTAAAGGCAAGGGTAAATGGATATCTATTCCTCATAAACCGTTGAAGGTGTCATCTGGACCAAACTTCAAGAAGAGAAACCTTGAGAGGAAGTTCAAAGGAAAGTGTCATCATTGTGGTAAGATTGGACACAAGGCTGATGTGTGCAAAAGCAAAGCCTGAAGTTAAGGTAAAGCTTGAAATTCGACCAGGCTGGTGGTAGCTTCTCGATCAAGCAATTCGTTTTGAAGACATTGCAGATCGACATCCCTTCCAAATCGATCTCCTGAAAGATGCATTGAAGAGCCTCCACTTGTTCCATAATTGGTTTGGAATCCACCATCTTGAATTTCAGGAACTTCGTAGTTGAGAATTTCTGCATCCCAGACTCATCAGTCTTGTACTTGGTCTCCAAAGCTAGCCACAATGCTTTTGAAGTCTTGTACATACTGTAGAGGTCATACAGATCACTGACCAAACGGTTCAGAATCTGACCTTTGCAACAATAGTCTCCTTGAGCCCAACTATCCATACTTCCAACCACATACACATTAGTGTCACCTTGTGGAAGCGTTGGTGAATCCTCTGTGAGGTACCTTTCCATGTTCATGCTGGCCAAGTAGTAGCGTATATTGTTTTGCCACGTTTTGAACCCAGCTTTGCCATCGAACTTATCTGGCATCATCCCTTGGGAAGCCGAAGGTGGTATCCCCATGTGGTTTGATCCATTACCGAACAAATTTTGGCGCACGTTTTCCATACTCGAATCGGTAAGCTTCGTGTTTTCAAGTTCTTTAGTAAGGAGTAAAGCCAACTCCGCAAGAGTTTCAACAGGGGTTGCAGGAACCCTAGCACCGTCAACGTTGTTGGTGTTGTCTCTAGACATTTTTCTGTTTCACAATAAACAGATCTAATTAATATATTAATCAAACAATTCAAGTAATTAAATTACACTGAACTAGTTTTGCAAACTCGCTTAACAAGCGTTCGCAGAAACTTGTTTCACAAACTCACTCAACTAAGAGTGTTCGTGGAAACCAGAGAGTAGAGAAGAAAAAATTAAAGTAAAAGCGTTCTTCAAAAACTTTCCGCGTAAGCACCGGAAGATGAAAGCAGAAACAGTTTACAAAAGATTTTGAAATAGTTTTTTAAAAAAAAAATTCGAAAAATTCTCAATCCGTTTAAAGCGATAAGCAGAAAGATGATTTATTGAATTAAGACTGTTAGGAGCGCAAAAATCGAACTAAGAAAAGATGCGAATTATATTTAAATTAACGAAATCAGAAACGAATTACAACAACATAATATAAAGCATAAAATAAATCACGTAGGCAAGATATGATATCTCTTTCCTTAATTCAATAAATCGGCCGTAAGTGCTTTTGGAAAATCACGATTTATGAGTCCCAGGATACAACCGATCACGAACTATTACAGTAGCACACCAGTAATAGAACTCAAGCGAACAGATCTACGTTATACTCTCGAGACTACTAAACTAAGAACTTACTTGGACTAAGCAAGGGAGAGGGAGAGAGAGATCTTCATAGGAAGGAGTCTTTGTGTTTTTGAGTGTGAGAAATAATGAGAGGTTGTGCCTCTATATATAGTGGAAGGAGGGAGGTCTCAAGAAAATATTCACTGAATATTCTCGGAGTATTGCCCAAGTTTGCTTGGAGTCCACACCAAGTCTTTCCAAAAAATTAAATGAGTCTACAGCAGTCTCAAGAGCTCAAGAGCCCAAAAGTCCAATAGGCCACGGCCCGTTTCTGATGTGAGACTTTTTCTCAAACATCCCAACACTTCACACTCTTATTTTGCATTCAAATCAACTCCGTTTTGGACGTATGAGTATACCATCTTGTAGTACTCGTTACCAGCATTCCATTTCACAATCGATCCGACAGTTCCGAGCACCCATTTGGCCGGAATTTGGCCGGAAAATCGCCGGAAAGTCACTGTCCCAAAACCTGCAATTTTCTGAAACTTATTTCTGAAAAATTCAGTTCCAACAGGTTTAACTTGCAAGAGTTGGTAAAGAGTGTTGATAAAGAGGAATTGGTGGCTCTTGTGGGCAATTGCATTGATGAGCGACTCATAGAATATAATATATATGAGACGTAAGAAACAAAAGAGAAGATAGACTTGATGAAGAAAAAGCTTGAAGAGAAGAAATAAAAAGATCTCGGTTGAAAGAAGAAAAAACAAAGCAAAAAAAATGACTCTGTTAACAAATCTCTTTTAATAATTCGCCAAATCACAATATTAATTGCTACGATTGGCATTTACCGTATATTTATATTTTCCTTTTGTCAGCACTTGTTCTAAATCGTAATCTTTTTATTATAGTAATTTTTTTTTCAGCATTATAGTAATTTTTATATTCATTAGCGTTAATTAGAATATCTTTAAATTTGATATGCAAGTTAGACTTAAATTTTGAAAATATTTTTTTTAAATTTCGTTTTTAAAAAATAATTTTAATAATGATATTAAATTTGAAAATATTATTTTTGATATGCAAGTTAAGACGTAATTTTATAAATTTGGTTTTTAAAAAGTGAATTATTATATTATGAGTAATTTAATATATGTTATAATTTTTTTTTAATATACCTAGTTTCTTGAAATTCTTTTACATTATAGTGATATATTATTGATTTGTGCTATAAAAAATCAAATTATAGTCATTTTAATTTGTAACTTTTTGATCTAATAAATATTTATGATATTCTTAAAAATATCAAGTTCCAACATTTTTAAATATTTCAAATTGAATTATTTAAATTTTATTATAGTATATTATACAATTCAATAAAATAAATGTATGAAATTGGATTTAAATATTCAAATTTTGTCCCATACATAGTCAAAATTTTAGTTAAATAGAATTTTTTTTTAAGAATAATATTACTAAATCTTGAATATTTTATAGACTGAACAATTTATATTCATTTTTAAAAATTCAACTTATGGTATATTCTGAAATAAAACTATTTTTCAATTGTAATAAATAATATTCAAATTTATTTGTTTCAAAAAAATAAAATCATATAAAGATGAGATGTTAAATATAATGATAATTAATAAACTAATATGATAAGTTAGATATTAAAATATTTTTAATGATGAATAATTTAACAAAGGAAACTGCTAAACTATATTGTTAATAATTTTAAATATGATAATACCTGAAACGACACGTCCCATTTTCCTTTAAATACCTTCTTAGCTAGTGATCCAATCTTCACTATCAACCTTAACAACATTCAAATCAAATAGAGAAAAATACCATAGATTAAACCAACAATTATCAACAATACCTCAATAGAATAAATAATCAATATCGAAGATGTCTACAAATCCTGACCAACAATTCAAGTAAACAACATTAACCAAATAACCAACAACCTAGACATCTCTAGCTACCTAACATAAGCTAGGCAACACATCAACAACTACTAAAACATTCTCCTCTTTATTGCCAAATAAAATAGAAATATTTTACAAAAATGTATGAAAAGATGCAACATATTCTCCTCTTCATTACGATAAGAGCATTCTCATTGGTAATACTGTGATATGTATCATAAACTTTAAATAATATTAAAATTAACATTAGTTTAATGTAAACATCTTCATTGGCTATTTATTAGTTTTTCTTTTCCATTAGTCATCCTTCATACGAGTGTCTTCTATGAGCGTTTGCAAAGAGGAGGAAGGAAACAATCAAAAAATCAAAAAATAAAATTATCAACACAAACCAATGAAATTGTGACAGATAAGGTGTCTCTAAAGGTATGACAATGTCTCGGCAGAGATACCTGAGACACGAGTTCTTTTTGTTTACACAATAAACTTTTAGTTTTCATTTTTTTAAATTCTATTTTAAATCTAGAGACACTCCAAAATATGTGCAATGGAAGTGCCCTAATAGTTTACAGGTCCATGATAATGAAATAACGGTCGGGGAAAATAAAAGCAAAACCATAATAGTTTACAAGTCCATGATAATGTTATATTGGGCTTGGTAGCCCTCAAGAAATCCCTAACTGTGTAATATACATAGAGAGATAAAAACATTTGCGTAACTTTGATGCTTCCATCTCAGCAGCAGGTCCCGACGTGATCACCCCCGTTCTGATAATGGAGGAGGGAGTAGATCGACCAGCAGACGGAGTTGGTAATTCAAAACGAAGCGGGAGTCCTAAATATAATGAGTGTGCTAAGGCCTCGCGTCCGACTATGGTTCGGGATCCAAAAGGCGGTTCTCCTCCATTGCTGTTGCTGTCTCCAGAAGAGGGCGGTTGTCGTCTGTACAACCCTGACGAAGACAAGGTTTACGAGACGAAGAGTGACTTTTCAGGGTGTCGATTCCTAGCAAACTCGGGTAAGTGGTTCCTGGTGTTAGATGAATCTCGATCGGATCTCTATATCGTAGATATGTTTAGCGAGGAGAGGATCCATCTTCCGGCTCTAGAGTCAATCAAGCGTGGCCTTTATAAGGTTGAGCGAGTAGGAGATAATGAATTCACCGTTGATTTAATTAAACCTTATATGCCTGCTGCTTCGTGTCCTATAACTACCAAATATCTGAGAGGTCTTTTGTGGGTAGACGACAAGAAGAAGAATGGAGTCGACTATGTTGTTGTGTGGCAATTTCAGGAAGCCCAGTTTTTAGGCTTTTGCAGGAATGGGGATTTCCATTACAGCGATATTCCAATACGGAACAGGGTCCATGTTCCAGGGAGTTCCGAGGCCTACAAGATGTGGTGCTCAAAGGTTATTGTCTTTACTACCTGTCGCACCGTTGCTACATTCGACTACTGGATTTGTCTGGACAAGGTGGTTTCAAGGATGTGTATGCGCTCCCTAGCTTTCAAATGTGGAAGCCAAGTAGGCCTAGTGGTGATTTGGGAATAACGGGAGTAAAAAAGCTTATCTCATCTGGCGATAGCATTGCTGTTACAACATCAGGACACGTTTTGTTGGTCTATACCAGGGCTTACGAGCCTGTCTGTGAAAGCTCTAGGATCTTCCACGTCTTCAAGAGTGATCCTAAAGGGCTAGACCGGAGCCTTGTTGAGGTTGAATCTCTAGGTGATGAGGCCCTGTTTTTCGATCTGGGTATCACCGTGCCTGCTGACCCTACCCTTGGTATTGAGCCAAACTCCATCTACTTCACCCGTAATGACCGTTTCGGTCACCCGTCATGTAATATTCCATGCCTCGACATATATGTGTACAATATTGCAACAAGGACCATCAAACGCTTCCTCAGTGGCTCCACCTTAAAACTCAAGGATGCGCAGTGGTTTCTCCCCTCAGCTTGATTTGGTGTTCTTAAGAGTTTCTCTTGCGTTGTCATTTTCCTGTGTTCAATCTTGCAACAAAGACCCTCAGACGCCTCCCCATGATTTCTCCCTCAGTCCTTGCTTTGTTTCTTTGTTATCCTCTTTTTTCTTTTCATATATAGTATTTGACATTGCTAAGTATTTATTTTTCATGTATAATATTTGACATAGCTATGTGTTTCTTTTCATTTATAATATATGACATTACTAAATGTTTCATTTATAATATTTGACATTACTAAGTGTTTAAAATACCTTTTAAGACTAACGTTCCAGATTTCAAACAATCAGTTCAGATCAAATTATCATACACTAATTTTCGTTGTAAGCATTAGTAAAGAGTTAATTTTTTTAAATGTCTCTGTCAAGGTAAGATAGGCTTTCCAGTTTCAAGTCATCCAGCCTGTCAGCAATTTCACTATGCTTCTCACAAAGATTGAGTGTTACACAAGTTATAGAAAGATTTAGAAGAAGAGAGCATCGAGAGTACTGTCACAACGATCACAAGAACATATGAAAAATCCAATTTTTGTCCTGGTCATTCTTGTAATTTTTCCAGTTTTCTTGATTATGCAGCCTAAATTCCCAAAAATTATTATAAAGCTAAAGAGAAGAAAAAATAAGAGTGTAATATGCAAAAACCATAGATAAAAAAAAAATGTAAATGGTGTATTAAGGGGTAAACCTTAATCAAGAAAAACCCTTCCGCAACATACATACATGGAAAACCTTATGGAAAGCACGCATAACCTTCTGGATAGCATTTCACAACATAATTTTACGGAGACACTTCCGCAACATAGACTCATGGAAAACCTTGTGGAAAGCACGCATAACCTCAGGTAACTCCAGTCTATATGCTACTGGTCCAACCCGCTCTATCACTCTGAATGGACCAATATACCTCGGACTCAACTTAGTCTCAGTCAATGACCTGTCCGGACCCTACAACATGGCCATCTTGAGGTACACTCTGTCTCCTACCTGAAACTCAAGATCTCTCCTCCTCCTATCGGCATAACTCCTCTGCCGATCTTGAGCTTCCTTCATGTTCAGCTTGAGAACCCGAATCTTGTCTGAGGTCTCCTTAACAAAATCTGCCCCGTAAATGCTCCTCTCCCCCACCTGAGTCCAGCATAACGGTGTACGACACGGCCTCCCATACAAAGCCTCATAATGAGCCATCTTAATACTCGCCTGAGTAACTATTGTTGTAAGCAAACTCTACCAAGCTTAAATGATCTGCCCAATGGCCTCCTCAATCCAACACACACATCCTCAGCAAATCCTCCAGTGTCTGGATCATCCTCTCTGTCTGTCCATCTCTCTGGGGATGATAAGCTGTACTCATATGCACCTTAGTGCCCATCTCTGCCTGAAACGTTCTCCAGAACACCGAAGTGAACTTAGAATCCCTATCAGACACAATGCTCGCTGGCACCCCATGCAGCCTGACTATCTCCTTCACATACTTCTTAGCCGAGACTGCTGCTCCATCAGTCTTCTTAATGGCCAGAAAATGTGCCGACTTAGTCAACCGGTCCACAATGACCCAAATAGCATCAAACGCCCTGGACACTGACAAACCTACCACGAAGTCCATAGTAATCATATCCCACTTCCACTCTGGAATGGGAAGACTCTTCAGTAACCCTCTTGGAACCTGATGCTCAGCCTTCACTAGCTGGCACACATCGCACCTCGCGACCCAAATAGCTACATCCTTCTTCATCCCGACCCAATGATAGTACCTCTTGAGATCACGGTACATCTTAGTCGCTCCTGGATGAATAGAAAACTTGCTCCCATGAGCCTCTCTCAGGATCTCCTGCCTCAACTCCTCATCCCTGGGCACACAAATCCGACCGTGCACCAAGATAGTACCATTATGGCATGAATTTTAGTAGAATATTAGTTATTAAGGGGGTATATTCAAACTAATATTTCAAGTGATCTGAGTATTCATGAGATTTTAAATGATTTTGATGATTTTCGGTAATTTGATATAATTTATTATAAAAAATTTCAAATTCCACCTAAAACCATTAGATTTGAATATTCCTAAGCAACATGATAGGTGCTCCCTTTTTCAGCGTCAAAACATGGTTAGGTAATCCAGAAACGTGAATAATGGTTAAGAATTCCTGAGTATAAATCATATCGTCGTATGCACTTGTATCGGAAGTCTCGATGCTGTCTGAACTCAAATACTGTCTCTCTTCCCTTGTATATAAAAAAACCAAAATAAAAAACCGTTTAAATTGAATTTTGTTTGCCAAAAAAAGAAAAATGCATCTTAATATACCTGGAAGTTGAGAGAGCATATATTGATTGATTTTGTCGACGTCATCATTCCTTAGACTAAGAATAGCTCTTTCGCAAAAGAA